>NW_021634945.1:0-36534 GCF_004799145.2 Neltuma alba | reverse complement strand
TCGATTTAAGCATGCATGGCATTAATAAGAGTGGCCTTCTATGTATTATGCACAGACATCTACCTTTTAATTATAATTCTTGAAAACATTACTGTTCTCTCCCGTGGTGTAATCTATTTTCAAATCATGGCTGATTTAACTTTTATACTTATAATTATTTGTCTAGAATGTTTATGACGTACTACTTGGTTTTTTTTAACTGTGCACTTTAGTTGAGGATTGATTATTTACATCTTTTGGATTTCAATTCGCTCTATTTCTTTGAATATTGTACTTTTGACGTCATGAATTTTCTTAATTAGCTCATTACGAATTCCTCAAGACAAGAAATAATAGACCTATTTGGAATAGTTTATAACTAATTTAGAAACTATTTTATAATAGTAATTTACAGAATATGAGACAAGCATGTGAAAAGAATTTTATTTTAACTTACGTAAAACGTATTTATAAGAGATTTCTACTGTTCTGGCAAGGGGGCCACTATCAATTTGGTAATTTGCAGGACCAGCCCGGTCAGGGGAAACAAAAAAAGAAGATAATTTGTGGGACCAGAGAGAGAGGGTTATTCGCTTAGTCATAGTAAAGACCCGGGAAATCATCCAATAGGCAATAGCTGCGATATGAACAGTAAATAAGTAAATTACAAATTGGTAAACTTGCCGCCATTGATGGTGACGCATGACACAGGCGGACTGTGGGTGTGGATTAGATTCCTGGGTTCTGCTCTTTGTTCTTCAAATTTTTTTTTTTTCCTGGGATAACAATTCGTCAATCTTGTACAAGACCGTATCACAGAAGGAGTTCCTCCCATATGTTACGAAACAGCATTCTTAACTAATTTGGCTCCTATTGAGCAGGCTCCACTGTATATGGATTTTGATGGTCAAGTAAGGCTGCCCATGGCCTTGGCTTTCTCCCTCAAAACAAATTTTGTATCTTTCCTGTTGCAGTTTTTGGTAGGTCCTCAAAAATAACAGTTTTGGAGCCATGTAATGGGGCAAATGATCTCGACAAAAATCAATTATTCTTGAGCATCTGCACTAAACCCCTCTTTCAGACTCACAAATGCACAAGGCGTTTGCCCCCAGTGATCATCTGGCCTGGCCACAACCGCAGCTTCAAGAACTGCAGGATGGCTATATAAAACTGTCTCGACCTCCACTGAGCTAATGTTCTCACCCCCTGATATTATTATGTCCTTCAATCTATCCTTAATTTCTATATAGCCATCAGAGTGTTTCACTCCCACATCTCCGCTATGAAACCACCCACCTCTAAAAGCTTCCTCTGTTGCTTCCGAATCTCTCAAATATCCACTCATCACCGTGTTTCCCCTGAACATTACCTCACCCATTGTTTTGCCATCGGCTGGGACGCTTTTCATAGTGTCAGGATCTTTTATGTCAATAGCGTCCATAGTCACATGGGGAATTCCTTGTCTGGCTTTTCTCTTGTATTTTTCTTCAGGAGCCACAGAATCCCACTCAGGTCTCCATTCACAAGAAGTCCCAGGACCATATGTTTCTGTTAGGCCATAAAGGTGAGATACACTAAAGCCAATCTCCTCCATCTTGGATAGGATTTGTGGTGGTGGTGGAGCACCGCCTGTCACCACCACTACCTTGTGGGTAAGTGGCCTCCTATCAGTCAATGCAGAGTTCACGATCATGTTCAAAACAGTAGGAGCTCCTCCCATATGTGTCACCTTATGTTCTGTCACCTTCTCAAAGATGTCCTTCGGAGAGACTTTCCTCAGACACACATTGGTTCCGCATTGAGCTGCCACTCCCCAGGGCAAACACCACCCGTTGCAGTGAAACATAGGCACAGTCCAAAGATAAACAGGCATAAAGCCCATCCCAAAGAGAAGAATAGTTCCTAGAGTATTCAAATAGGCCCCCCTGTGACTAAAAACAACCCCTTTTGGCCTAGATGTGGTGCCTGAGGTGTAATTCACACTTATTGGATCAAATTCACTATTTGGCCTAACAATCTCAAACCCACTACTCCCGTAGATAGTAGCTCCTCATACTCATAGCTGACTGAGCTAGTATCGATGGTAGATGAGCCGTCAGAGTCTGTGATAAGAACTAAAATTGGCAAGTTTCTGACTCTTTTGCTCAGCAGGTTCAATGCTCTCCTTGCAACTTCGAGTAATTGGTAGTCTACAAAGAGGACCTTCGCTTGTGAATGTTCTAGAAGGACTGAAACCATAGCTCCATCAAGACGTGAATTTAGAGTGCAAAGAATTGCTCCGGCCATTGGTACTGCAAAATGCAGTTCATACATTGCAGGGACATTAGGTAACAGGGTAGCAACCTGTTTGGAGAAAATATGAAAAATAGCATCAGAGGTTCAGATAGGAAATTCCAAGTCCAACATCCCTAACAGATCCACATTTTCTCCAATCAAGAAAAGAAAAGTCATCATTCTGCCAATGAAAATTACTCGTAAAAGTCGCAAACTCGCAACGCGCGAGTCCGCATATATTTTAGATGATATAGTGTCTTATTTTGTCTAACTTCGATTCTTTTGGGAAATGGTTACCTAAATATAACAATTCCGCGCAACGAAACGAGTACAAGACCCAGAAAAAGGTTTAACCTTGGGCCGCAATAAAGGGGAAAAACTAATGCAAGTTGCAGCCTCCCCATCAAAATGACGAAGCAGGGCATGAATTTGAAAACTCGGTATCGTAATTATACACGCATGTTCGATCAGATTCGTGGGGTTATAAAGTTGCTAGAGAGCGCAAAATAATCCAGGAATAGTATCGCACAAATCATATTGATCAAAATGCCCTGAATATAAGTAAGGGTCAAAAGGATAGGACTCACCACATCCCCACGGGAAATCCCCAACTGAGTGAGAGCGGAAGCTAGTTTCAAACAACGCAGATGGGTTTGCCCCCAATTATATTGGGAACGGCCATACAGAATAGAGGTTGAGAGGGTAGCGAAATTAGCTGCTCTTTCCAAGAAGCTTACAGGGGACAAAGGGACGAAATTAGCAGAGCAACGAAGCAAACCCTCCACTGATTCCCGCGATTCGGAATCAAAGTTCCGCACAAGGTTAGAGTATTTACGAAGATTAGGAGGTGCGGTAATGTAATTTGTTCTGAAGAATCGGAAGAGAACAGTCCGGGGAAGGCTCTTGAGGAAGTGGTCCTTCATGACGGTCAGAAAGCAGAGTAAGCGATGACAAGGCATGGGAATAGGGAAATTCAACGTAGAAACCAGAAAGATAAATGTGGAATTTGAAGTGTGCCAGTTTGGCAATGACCCGTTCCCGTACCGAAACGGACAAGGAGATAAAGAATAGCAGACACTATTAAGGTATTGAAACAACAGGATATGCAACAATATCAGAGATAGATATGATTGCTGATGCATTTGGCCGTCACTGGCGATTACGATACGCACCAATCATTGTTTCCTCTTCATATCCAGAGAGTAATCATATTATTTTTTATTAAGTATTTTCAAATACGAAGCATTGAGGCGGCGGAAGGTCATTTTTTTTAAAATAAAAACAAATGCAAAAATAAAATTAAAAAGACAAAATAAAATCCTCGCGTACACTATAAAACAAAGGGCATGAAAACTGGGAATATTTCAAATAAAAAATGGGTGAATACTAGTGTAAGATTGGTTTACAATAATAAGCAGAATGGATAAGGGAATGTGGCTGGGACAAAACGCGAGCGAGGCTACTGCAGCGAACGGGAGAGAGACAAGCAAGGAGTAGTGGTTAGTTAAGTAACTGACCAGATGGCCGCGGGAAACGCCCAAGCGGGAGAGAGCAGAAGCGAGTTTCAAGCAACGTTGATGGGTGAGGGCCCAGTGAAACTTGGAGTTACCGTAGACTATGGAAGTAGTGTGCGCGCTGAAATTGGCGGCTCTTTCCAGGAAGCTTATGGGAGAGAGTGGGCCGTAATTGGTGCAACCAGAACCACCCTCCTCCGCCGCCGAATCAAAATGGGAGTGCTTGCTGCGTACATGAAGGCGGGAAGCCTGCCTCCTGGGTTTGCAAAATGTCCTGTTCCTGTTCATGTTGAAGCCGGACGCCCAGCTGTTGATGTTTAATAACTGCAGACTCGTCATCATCTCCCTCACTTCACTCCCCAATTCGCGTTTTTGCATTATTTCTCTCTCTCTCTCTCTATATATATATATGCTACCACTCCTCTCCCAACTCAACACTCATTCCTCTTGCATTTCACCGTCATGTTTTCTTTTTTTAAAGAAAATTCCGCGAGTTCATATAGTCCTGTTTGATTTTTAATCAAGTTCTTAGCTTTAGTTGTTTTTTATGGTGATTTGGACAGGACCATGATCCTTTAATATAGTCTGTTTTTCCTCGTTGACAAAAAATTGTCGCTCTCACTTCTCTATCAATCAATGAGCAATTCAGGAACATGGAAATGCACGAGCTTGCGTGTTTCTCCTTCAAAGAGTGTTTTCCCTTCAAAGTGGGTTGGCAGCATTATTCAATGAAAAATTTGGGGAAAAATTTTCCTCTTGAAAACTGTATCAGTGATAATGACTTATTGTGTTTATGAATATTGATACTTTTTGTTATCGGTAAAACTATAAATATTGATACTTTTCACGCATTAAAATTTATCAGATCCTTCCCACTAATAAAGTTTTTAATAAGGAACCTTCTACCTAATTTTTCTTATTTTAACTGATTAATTAATTAATCATTAAATCCCAATTCAATAATGCCCCTTTATTTGAGGCCGAAATCGGTGAAATGCGTTAGTAGATATATACATCGATGCACAAGTTCATCACGACTATAATGGGTTTTATGTTCAAAACATAAGCCACTTTGCAAAAATTGGAGGAGTATCAATTTACGATGAGATTAATTAAGTATAACAAGAAGTACAGAGAGGAGAAATCCTAGAACGAAGAACACGTGAGAGGGAGAAAAGAGCATAAGAGAAAAGGAAACTAGAACTAGATTATCATGACAGGAAGTCCATTATTAATGAATATATAACATCAAAGAGCTAACCTAGACTTTATATTGCCTCTTGCACCTGCAGCTCAAACTTCCCAATCAAGTGCAACACATCACAATGCAAAGAGAGGACGGTGGCTCATTCAACCACCCCTTCCCCAACCAAAATTAGGGCCTATGCTCCTAATTATGTGTCACGGCCACTAAACAGCAAGCAATAGTGTTTACTTGCCTAGATGATACCAATAATGCGAGAACACAACCACCAATCTGTTGTGTCGTTTTATATAGATATCTATCATATAGGCTCATTTAATTAACACACACAGTAGGATGACTAACTAATTGAATGTCCAGTTTGACTAGTTGCGGTTTGCGCTATTTTATAAAGAAAATTAACTCACACCCTAATATTCGGAACTCGCTTATAACAAAATGGCCGGAAATAGAATATGAATGAACTAGCTAGTTCAGCTGAAAAAAATAATTGTAACTAAACTTTGATAATGCTTGTTCAGTCTATCAATTAAATCATGACATCAATTGTTATCAAGATACAACTTTTTGAATGAATGGAAATTGAACGAGCAAAAAATTAATACAACTCTTTAGGTGCAAGCCTCTAAAAAACATGTCATCAGGATATTTGTACGATAAAAATATTTACCATACGTACAATATATGGTATCCTGTGGGTTTAGATAGGTCTATGCTAAAATCGAATTTCGAGGAGGGTGGCTCTGCCGGCTCATCCTATTTTCAGAAACTTCAAATCGAAATCGGAGGAATCTTATGGAAGGACCAAGGTTCTTAGAGGAATCTTATGGAACAAAATTTTGCTGTGAGACAAGATTATGGTAGGAATAGAAAATATTTTATTGGGCGCACTGTTCAAGGCCCTATTCTGTTCTATATATAGACAGGGTAAAAACCCTAGATTACATTGTAGTGTGACACGTATACAAAGGAATATACTAGAAGAATGATACAAGGTTCACATTTACAGATCAGGAACATGCTTGAGTGTAATGGGCCTGCGTAATGGGCTTTCTTATTGGACTTCCTGTTATATTCTTAACATCCCCCGTCAAACTAGGCCTGGGTGAAGGGACAAGGCCGAGTTTGTCTCTGAAAGCCCAAAATCGAGAATGAGACAAGGCTTTTGTGAAGAAGTCAGCAATCTGATCGGACGAGGGAACATACCGAACTGAGAGTTGCTGTCCGATAACTCTGTCTCTGATGTAATGAACATCAAGTTCGATATGTTTTGATCGAGCGTGAAATACCGGATTGGAAGCTAGCGCAGCAGCACTTAGATTATCGCACCACGCAATCGGGGGTTGTTTCAGATGGATCCCCAATTCTCCGAAGAGGGATTGAAACCACGCAAGTTCCGTTGAGAGATTCGCTAGAGCTCGGTACTCGGATTCAGCAGAGGATCGAGAAACAACAGGCTGCTTTTTGGCGGACCATGAAATTAACGAATCACCAAGGAAGACACAGAACCCTCCTATTGACCGCCGATCGTCTGGACATACGGCCCAGTCTGCATCAGAAAATCCTTGCAGCATCAGGTGAGTACTCGGTTTGATATGTAGAGCAAGGTGAATAGTCCCTTTCAAATATCTCAGTATTCGTTTGAGTGCTTGCCAATGAACATCTGTCGGTGAGGAGAGAAATTGACTCAATTTGTTGACAGCAAAGGTGATATCCGGTCTTGTGTTGATTAGATACTGTAGCGCTCCAATAGCTTGCCTGTAAGAAGTAGGATTGTTGAGTGGAACGCCATCTGCTTTAGAGTATTGTCGGTTGACAATCATAGGAGTAGGAACTGATGAACAATTTGTCATGCCAAATCTATTAAGAATCGATAGAATGTATTTGCTCTGCTTCAAATATAGTCCAGTGTTGTCTCTGTAGGCCTCAATACCCAGAAAGTAATGAAGCAAACCCAGATCCTTTAGAGCAAAATGTGAGTTTAAATGCTTGATAAACAGTTCTAGTACTCTAGGGGAGTTTCCAGTGACCACTATATCATCCACGTAGATGAGAACAAACATAACAAAATCTTTCCCTTTTATGAAGAACAAGGAAGTATCACATTTGGAGTGAACGAAACCCCAATCTAACAAGGTTGACCTTAGCTTTTCAAACCAAGCCCGGGGAGCTTGTTTCAAACCATAAAGTGCTTTCTTCAAGAGGCAGACATGCTTTGGAAATTCTGAAGATATAAAACCTTCAGGTTGTTTCATTAATACTTGTTCTTGTAGGTCACCATTCAGAAAAGCATTATTAATGTCTAGTTGTCTTATTTTCCAGCCACAGGTTATAGCAAGAGATAGAACGAACCTTAGGGTGGAGGTTTTCAGGACTGGACTAAAAGTCTCATCGAAATCTTCTCCAGGTCTTTGTTGAAAACCTTTAGCAACTAATCTAGCTTTAGGTTTAAAACCAGATCCATTTACCAAAGGTTTGGCCTTGAACACCCATTTACAGTCAACCAGTTTCCTTTGCCCATTATAAGGAACTAATTCCCAAGTGCGATTTAGCATAAGTGCATTATATTCTTCTGACATAGCTTGCTTCCAATCAGCAGAGTTCATCGCCTCTTGAACAGTAGTGGGTTCTCTGATAGTGGTTACTTCAGTTGTCACGGCTCCAATATAGGGTTGTTTAGGTTTAAAAACCCCTGCCTTGCTTCTAGTTATCATTTGATGTCTGACCGGGGAGATACTGTCAGTCTGTGAGGATGAACTTTGAATACTTCTTTCTTCAGTATTAGGAATTGTAGATTCATGAAGTTGATTTTCTCTGCTTTCTGCCTCAGGAAAGTTAATGGAAAAATTGTCTCCATCTTGTTGCTCTTCTTGTGTAGTACCTTCCTCAACCGTGGGCAAAGGAATCAGGACTGGAGTTCCTTGAGAGGAATCAGATGAACTAGCTGGATCAACCTGCTCAGAATCAGTTGTTGGACAAGTATTGGGCAGCGATGATAGAGCTGGTTGGAAAAAAGCCTTAGGATGCACTTCTTCCACAGGTACCTTTCTTTTGTTCAAGAACCCTGTAGAGAAAGGAAAATCTAGCTCATTAAATACAACATGCCGAGAGATATAGACTCTACCAGTGGGACTTAGACATTTATAGCCCTTGTGATTATTGCTGTAACCAACAAATACACATTTGACAGTTCTGAATTGTAATTTGTGATCATTATACGGTCTTAAGCAAGGGTAGCATGCTGTGCTAAAAATCTTTAGATGTTCATAGTCAGGGATTCTTCCAGTTAGCCTGAATAGAGGAGAAATTCCTCCTAAAACTGGAGTAGGCAAACGGTTTATCAATTCTGTTGCTGTGTGAAAAGATTCCCACCAGTAGAATAGTGGCATCTTGGCTTGAGCTAAGAGAGTTAGACCAGTCTCTACAATATGTCTATGTTTCCTTTCAGCTCTCCCATTCTGTGGAGATGTATGTGGACAAGAATGTCTAAAATGGATACCAGAATCTTGTAAGACCTTGGAAAACTTCCTATATTCACCTCCCCAATCACTTTGAACAATTTTTATTTGGCCATCAAACTGTTTTTCAGCAAAGTTCTTAAACTGAATAAACATAGGCAAAGCTTCATCTTTAGTCTTCAAAGGGAAAATCCAGGAGTATCTGCTATAATCATCAACAAATAATATATAATACCGAAAACCATTCATGGAAACAAGTGGTGAGGGTCCCCAAAGATCAGTGTGTATCATTTCAAGTGGCTTAGAGGCATGTGAAGTGGAAACTTTGAAAGGTAGAGAGTGCATTTTGCCATATTTGCATGATTCACAGAAACTAAGTTCATTTTCATTGGCAAGAGAAACTTTCAGATTACATTCACTGATGATTTTGTTTAAAATTTTGTCACTAGGGTGACCAAGTCTACAATGCCAAAAGGTCCTACTGAAAACTTTAGAACTAGAACTAGATACAGAGTCAACATCTTCTTCAGCTACTAACACCAAGTCTTCTTCATTTCCATTCTTCCTCTGATCCAGAACACGAAACATGCCCTCTCTACTTGGTTGACCCTGCAGCATTGTTTCCCCTGTTGTTTGATCCTTCACAGATACACCATTAGTGTTAAAAATCACATCTGCTTTATTGTCATGAGCTACTTGATACACACTGAGCAAGTTCTTTTTAATATAAGGAGTATAGAGAACCCTACTCAGCTTAACTTTCTGACTAGCAACATTCTGAATAGTAGATGAACCAATTTTCTGTACGGCTAATTTAAAACCATCACCAACAATAATATTCATCTTACCATGAGGATCAGAGGCATTCTCAATCTTATTGAGATCATTTGTCACGTGACTGGTGGCCCCACTATCTAAGTACCAGGAATCGTCATTTACCACTTCAGGGGTAGCCCAGTAAGCACTATCTGGTTCTGTGTAGGTTGTTCTATTCATTTTTCTGCTACCTGAGGGAACAAAGGATCTGTCAAAACGGTAAAAACAATTTTCAACCACATGACCTATTTTTTGACATAGTTGACATTTCGGTGGAGCATAATTATTGTTACTGTTGTTGTTTCTGCCAGGGCCTCGTCCGTTTCTTCCACGACCTCTCCTTCCTCTGTTGCCACGACCTCCACGCCAATCATTTTTGGAAAAGGAGCCTCCATCAGATCTAGGGAAGACATCTTCCATTCTGGCGTAATTAGCAAAATGAGAGGAGCCAAATTGCTGAAGTTGTTCAAGACGACTCTCAAATGTATAAAGCTGGGATTGCATTTCTATCCAGCTTATTTCATCTGCTCTGTTTGATAGCTGCACCACGATTGGATTATAATCTCCATCCAAACCAGCTAGAGCTTGAATAATGAGGTCTGGTAGAGGAACTGGACTCCCGGCCAAGGATAGTTGTTCAGCTAGACTTTTCATTTTGGCAAGATAGTCAGCCATTTTTGTAGAACCCTTCCTGGTTCTTTGAAGTTCAGACCGAAGGAGAAGCAAACGGGACTTAGTTTGAGCTCCAGCAATTTCTTTTGCAGCTCGCCACAGACCAGCAAAAGTAGATACAATGGTCATTTCAGCTGAAATCTCTAAGGTCATTGTGTTAAGCAACCAGCCGAACAAAAGCTGATCAGCTGCCACCCAGTCCTCAAAAGCTGGATTAGTTTTGGTCTCGGTGCCTTCAGTAATGAATTGTGTGGGGCAGCATTTTGTTCCATTGATGAAACCTTCCAGCTTGTGGCCTTTGATGAATGGGAGGACATGTGTGAGCCATAGAGAGTAGTTGAGCCTGTCCAGCTTGACAGAGCAAGATTGGGATAAGGGGCTATTCTTTTTCGGTCAACTTGGAGAGGAGAGACGCTGAGACAATGGAGCTTTCTTCACTGCTTCTTGAACCAGTGACTGGTGATTTAGGGTTACTTGCTTCCTCGGGATTCATTTTGGTGATTAGCCACACAAGGCTCTGATAGCAAGACAAGATTATGGTAGGAATAGAAAATATTTTATTGGGCGCACTGTTCAAGGCCCTATTCTGTTCTATATATAGACAGGGTAAAAACCCTAGATTACATTGTAGTGTGACACGTATACAAAGGAATATACTAGAAGAATGATACAAGGTTCACATTTACAGATCAGGAACATGCTTGAGTGTAATGGGCCTGCGTAATGGGCTTTCTTATTGGACTTCCTGTTATATTCTTAACACTGTGTTACGTTCAAATTGTGTTATTTGATATGGCAGCAGGTGAGGGAAATCCGAGAGAGTAATAATGGCGCAATCCAGGACAATGAAAGAGTCAGCAGATGGAGAAAATTAAAGGAGGGAAAGACAGAATTGTGATGACTCGTATGTATTAATTAATTTGAAATAACGATGCCAAACAAAAATGAGCTCAAAATAAGATTGGAGCTAGAAGCAAGAATTGATTATTGAGATACGGATGGATATGTAAACGAGAGGGGGGGAGACGAGTAGTTCAGTCCAAGGCAGCTATGACGGCATCAACAATGTCTTGGGTGGTGCTGGAACCTCCCAGGTCTTTGGAGCGGTGCTGCCCCTCTAATATTACTGCTTTAACAGCATTCTCCAATCGGTCGGCAAACGCCGGAAACTGCAGATGGCGCAGCATCATTGCGGACGACAGCAGCAGCGCCACCGGGTTGGCCATCTTCTGTTCCACCAGCTTCTCGTTCCCAACATTCCCCGCCGAAGCACCCTGCTCGAACACCGCATGATCCGCCCCAACATTCCCTCCCGGCATCACTCCTGTGCCTCCTGCAATGCCTGCTGCTGTGTTCGCCACTAGATTCCCATACAGATTGGGCGTCACCTGTACAGATTGCCCATTTCATCACAACCATCTGAAATAATTTCTTTCCGAAGAACCAACAAAAGGAAAACCCACATCGTCCAATCCCTCAAACAAAATGAACTGTACGTTGAAACACCACTATATAGGGTCACTAGGTAACCGTAGATGAATCATGTCTGCTTCTTCATGAACTCGCACAAACAAATGGTTGTAACGATGGGGGGGGGGGAATGAATTTACATACCATGACATCGAACTGCTCGGGTTTTGAAACTAGTTGCATGCAACAGTTATCCACAATGATTTCGTTATATAGGATTCCGGGATAATTGCTGGCGACCTCTCTACAGGATTCCAAAAACAAACCGTCCGCGAGCTTCATAATGTTTGCTTTGTGCACAGCAGTCACCTTCTTTCTGTTATTCAGGTAAGCGTACTCGAAAGCATATCTAGCAATGCGCTCTGAACAGAACTTTGTTATTACCTAGAGCAACAAATTAGTATAAAGCGCTAGCATAAACCCTTATCGCCACAATCACAATGACATGAATTAGCGGAAAAATAAAAAGCAGTACACAATGACATTATAAAAAATTTTAATACCAATATATGCATAGAAGTGAGAGGAACTGTGAAAGGCAGACTGTTTGTAATGACATGAACATTTGCATTGTAAATTCTGCTATTAATGGCCATAAATTCAAAGACGTCGTCATTGTTCAGTACAGTCATTCATGATCATCGGCAAATGCAGCGCAGCATTAAATAGAGACAGAGAATCAAAACCTAATAATTATTCAAACCAATGTCTGAGCCACCTAAGATCAAATGAACAAGAAAGAGAAAGGCCGGAAAGACGCTGCGCAGATATATAGCATAACACGCACACTGCACCAAATTAAATAATGCCGTATGGTTTTGTTTTTAAAAGAATACCTTGAGGCTTTCGACAACGCCGGGGACGACCTCGTGCTCCAAACCGGCGTACTCGCCCTCCGTGTTCTCCCTAATCACAACGATATCGACATTCTCATGCCTTGTGGTCAGCCCCGGAAGATTGAAACAATTCACGAGCGAAGCGTACAGATCGAGCTCTCTCCTCAGCTGCACGTTCAACGAGCTCACCCCTCCCCCCATAGGCGTAGCCAAACCGCCCTTCAAGCACACTTTGTTCCTCTTGATCGAATCGATCACCTCCTGTGGCACCCTATTCATGTCCCCTCGCACTTCGTATTTCTCGAAGCATAGGGGCGCGTGCATTGCCTCCATCACTTGCTCGACGGCGCCGGTGACCAGGGGCCCTATGCCATCTCCGGGTATAAGGGTGACCGCGCGTGGAGACCCATCACCGGGCCGGGGCATGTACGTGACAGGGCGCTTGGAGTTGAATCTGCTGGAGCATGAGGCCAGGATGGTTGGAGACTCTAACGATTGCGATCTGGTGATGATTTGTTTAAGGAGAGATGCGCATCTTCTCGCCATTGATGGCAGGCGTAACGAGGTAGCTTGTGAGGGTATTCAGGTTTCAGAGTGGCTTCTTGGGGATCCGAGCTGCCAAGAAAAACGCTCACGCGAAAACTCTGTAGAGAATAATACTGTTTCGTTTCGTTGCTTGTGTTGTGTTCTCCCCGAACCACGCCTTTTTTTAATCAAAAATACTATCTCCTTTAATTAATTAGATATTATCTCCTTGAGCAAAAATTTAACAGAAGCTTTATTTTTAATGAGTTTGGATATATATTATTATTACTACTTTCAATCCTGAATATGACATGAGATATGTAATTAATTTGTGTAGATTAAAAAATGAGTTAAATTTTAGTTTCTAAAATATCTCCATTTATTTACATTATATTGATAAAAACTCTTTAGTATATACTACGTTCAGTCCTTAATATAAAAGCTAATTTGATTTCTAATTTAGAACTAGATAGAAGACCCCCCAATTTACTCTGTCTTTCGTATTTATCTATTTTTTTCAAAGTAGTTCTTATAATAATTGCACATATTAAATTAATGTTTTATCAAATGGTAGTTTTAGCTAATATATATTATTAGTAAGAATATTTTGAAAAAAATAACGCCTATTTATTACAAATAATAAACTTAATTTTTATATTAAGGAATATAAACATTATCATACTTCTTAGAGATGTATAACTCTTCTACGAAACTCTTCTTTACATTTTCATGTATTTATACCCATGACTTTAAGCTTAAATACGTTATATTTGTGGTGGGAAAAACTCTAGGGCGCAGTTAATCTACCCCCTTGTACCTTCTATTATAAGTCACACTCAACAAAAGTTCCATATACAGGTTAGAATATAAGTTATTGTTTCACAAAATTTTGTATAGCAGTAATGAATTTATTTTAAAAATGTCTTCTTATCGAAGTTTAATAATGAATAAATATATATATTGTTGGCAAAAAATAATGAATAAATATATGTTTTTCAAATTTACAATACTATTGAAGATGAAAATAAAAAATAATTGCTTGCATAATTTAACTAATTTTTTAGATTTCGATAAGAGAATTAAAAAGTTTTTTTCCCCAGCAGAATTAAAAATGACCTATGGTAAGGCATATATGTAAAGTGTCACTTGAAACATTCCCAATTTTTATTTTTTAGATTTAAGTAATATTAGTAATGAATTATTTCATGATAAGTGGAATTTAAGGTATAATTATTCAAGTAGTTAAAATGCATTCAAAATAAGTTAAATAATAAGAATATAAATATGACATTAAGTGAAGACTTTTAGAAAAGGGATAGAAAATAATGAAATTAAGTAAAATAGATAAATTATTTTTCACTTGAAAATTTTAATTTTCTGTATATTATTTATCAGTTAAGTTGAAGCTTCTGGATTTTATAAGAAACTTTAGTAATTAAAAACTCAAGATTTAGAAGTAAAAAAATTATAAAACTTGGATCACATCTATACAAGTTTAAGTTGAGATCTTACTTGGGGCAAAAAAAAAAAAAAAAGGAGAAAAAGATACTTTTACAGACACCATGATCAAACTTGATAAATTGATGATTGTGAACTCGTTATATTGTTGGGTTAGAGTAAAATTTGATCAGCCATTTCGAAGCACCCAGCTCATCTCTCTCTCTCAAATGTTGTAACAGTCAATTTTGTGTAAATTATTGGTGCATATGGACTTTTATTTTAATTTAAATCTTTAAAATAAATGTCGATAACTTTTTAATGGTACAGACATTTATGAATATGTCTGTGTTTTTTCTTTACTGGTACTATGAATGCTGCGTTGACAGTTATAAATTGCAATTGACATAGAAATTTAGAAAAAAAATAAATATGTTGTAAAACTACAAGAAATAAGGAGAATGAAGAGTAGAAAAGAAAGCAAGAGATAGAGAAGACAATGGCATTTTCTCATTCACTTTGGTTCAAGGTACAAATGCCTCATGTATGCCCTCTATTTATAGGCCTCCAAGCATTGAAGTCCTATACTAAGGTTACAAAGGAATAAAGAACATCATAATAGCATTAACAATAAGAAACTCCTCCCAAAAACATTCATTAGGGAGGTTATGTAGTTTATGACACTTGAAGGTGAGGAATCCTATGAGAATTCTAAGGGTTAGGGGTTATGGACATCCACTCATGCAATATTCATAACACTCCCCCTTGGATGTCCATAATGAGTATTGTGCCTCATTAAAACCTTACTAGGAAAAACCCATTGGGACAAAAACCCAGTGAAGGAAAAAGAGTACACAATATTTACTCCCCCTAATGATAACATCATTTTAAGTCTTTAAGCCTGCGCATTCCAATACCATACACTAACTTCTCTAATGTTCTAGTCGGCAGTGTCTTGGTAAACAAATCAGCAAGGTTGTCACATGAGCGAATTTGTTGAACATCTATATCACCACTTTTCAAAAGATCATGAGTGAAAAAGAACTTTGGAGAAATATGTTTTGTTCTGTCTCCTTTGATATATCCTCCATTTAATTGAGCTATGCATGCTGTATTGTCTTCATATAATACTGTTGGAATCTTCTGTTCAAGGGAAAAACCACACATTTTTTGAATATGTTGAGTCACTGACCTCAGCCAAACGCATTCTCGACTTGCCTCATGAATTGCAATTATTTCCGCATGATTTGATGAGGTAGCTGATAAAGTTTGTTTTGTTGAACGCCATGAGATCGCTGTACCTCCACAAATAAATAAATATCCTGTTTGAGACTTGCCTTTATGTGGATCTGATAGAAATCCTGCATCTGCATAGCCAATTAATTGTGATTCTGATTCATTAGAGTAAAATAATCCCATATCAATTGTCCCTCGAAGATATCGAAATATATGCTTAATTCCATTCCAATGCCTTCTTGTTGGGAAAGAACTAAATCTTGCCAATAAACTAACAGCAAATGCAATATCAGGTCGTGTTGAATTAGCAAGATACATTAATGCACCTATGGCACTGAGATATGGTACTTCAGGACCAAGAAGTTCTTCCTCATCTTCTTGAGGACGAAAAGGATCTTTATCCTTATCCAGTGATCTTACAACCATAGGAGTAGATAACGGATGTGCCTTATCCATGTAAAATCGCTTTAATACTTTTTCAATATAAGTTGATTGATGGAGGAAAATTCCATTTGCCAAGTGCTCAATTTGCAAGCCAAGGCAAAACTTTGTTCTTCCAAGATCTTTCATTTCAAATTCTTTCTTTAAACAATCAACTGCTTTTTGAAGCTCTTCAGGAGTTCCAATTATATTTAAATCATCCACATAGACAGCAATTATAACAAACTCTGATCCATTTCTTTTTATAAAAACACATGGGCAAATTGGATCATTTTTATAACCTTCTCTCAACAAATATTCACTAAGTCGGTTATACCACATTCTTCCAGATTGTTTTAATCCATATAAGGATTTATGCAAACGAATTGCATAATTTTCTCGAGAATTCTTACATGCCTCTGGCAATTTAAATCCTTCAGGGATTTTCATATAAATCTCAGTATCTAAAGAACCATATAAATATGCCGTAACAACATCCATTAAACGCATTTCAAGTTTTCTATGGACTGCCAAACTAATTATATATCTTAAAGTGATTGCATCCACCACAGGAGAATATGTCTCTTCATAATCAATACCAGGTCTTTGTGAAAATCCTTGTGCTACAAGCCGTGCTTTATATCTAACAATCTCATTTTTCTCATTTCGTTTGCGCACGAAGACCCATCTGTATCCAACTGGTTTCACACCATTTGGTATATGGACTACAGGTCCAAAAACTTCACGCTTTGAAAGTGAATTTAACTCTGCTTGAATTGCATCTTTCCATTTTGGCCAATCATCTCTATGTCTACATTCTTCAACTGATGTAGGTTCAAGATCCTCATGTTGATTAATTATTTCAACAGCAACATTATATGAAAAAATATTGTCAACAACTGTGTTCTCTCGGTTCCATCTTTTTCCTGTAGTAACATAACTTATTGAGATCTCTTCATTATTTTCAGGTACCTGAGCCTCCTCTGAGGTCTTTTGATTAGTTATGTTTCGGTCCTCTCCTATAGGACTTGCCTCCTAATTTGACTATCATGACCATCATGATTATTTGCTCCTTTTTTCTTTCTAGGAGTTTTATCTTTGGAACCGATTGGTCTACCCCGCTTCAGGCGTGGTTTGGTTTCACTTGCGCTTTCTAGTTGTCCTGCTGGGACATCAATTCTAATTGGAGCATTTTCAGCTGGAATGTGAGATTTAGTAATTCTCTTAGGATCAGTGAATGCATTTGGCAGTTGATTTGCAATATTTTGCAAATGAATTATTCTTTGAACTTCAAGTTCACATTGTTGTGTACGAGGATCTAGATGAGATAATGATAATGCTTTCCATATGATTTCTTTATCCAGCTGCTTATTATCTCCCCCTAATATTGGAAAAATTGTCTCATCAAAATGACAATCGTCAAAACGTGCTGTAAACAAATCTCCTGTTAATGGTTCTAAATACTTAATTATAGAAGGAGATTCATAGCCAACATATATCCCTAACCTTCTTTGAGGTCCCATCTTTGTGCGTTGTGGTGGAGCAATAGGGACAAATACCGCACATCCAAAAATTCTAAGATGGGAAATATTTGGCTCTCGACCAAAAGTCAATTGTAACGGGGAGAATTCATGATAACTTGTTGGCCTGATGCGTATAATTGCTGCTGCATGCAGAATTGCATGTCCCCAAGCTGAAATAGGAAGTTTTGTTCTCAAAAGCATTGGTCTAGCAATCAATTGGAGGCGTTTAATAAATGACTCTGCTAGGCCATTTTGAGTGTGGACATAAGCAACAGATTTTTCTACTGTTATTCCAGTTGCCATGCAATAATCATTAAAAACTTGAGATGAAAACTCACTAGCGTTATCAAGACGAATTGTCTTAATTGCATGGTCTGGAAATTGTGCTCTTAATCGAATTATTTGAGCAAGTAATCTAGCAAATGCTAAATTACGTGTTGATAACAAACACACATGGGACCATCTTGTAGATGCATCTATTAAAACCATAAAATATTTGAATGGTCCACATGGTGGATGGATAGGTCCACATATATCTCCTTGGATACGCTCTAGAAATGCAGGAGATTCAACTCCTATTTTTGTCAATGAAGGCCTTACAATTAATTTGCCTTGAGAACAAGCAGCACATGAAAATTCTTTAAATTGAAGAATCTTCTGGCTCTTCAATGGGTGTCCATGTGAATTTTCAATAATTCTTCGCATCATAGTTGATCCGGGATGGCCTAACCGATCATGCCAAACAATAAACGTATCTTTATCAGTAAACTTCTGGTTTACCGTAGCATTTGTTTCAATTGTACTAATATTTGTATAGTACAAACCAGAAGATAATGTCGGTAATTCTTCCATGACATATTTTTCTCCATTTCTTACCATTGTAACATGCAAATATTCAATGTTCTTCTCATTTATAGTCTCAATATGATATCCATTTTGGCGAATATCTTTAAAACTTAATAAATTTCTTTGAGACTTCGAGGAATATAAAGCATCATTAATAACAAATTTTGTTCCTCTGGGTAATATTATAATTGCTCTTCCGGAGCCTTCAATTAGTTTTGTATTACCCGCTATAGTATTGACGCTTGCACTATTTATCGTAAGATGAGAAAAATATTTTCTATCTTTGAGTATGGTGTGTGTTGTAGCACTATCTATCAGGCATATATCTTCATTCTTGTGCCCAACAAAAGGAAGAGAAACATCCATATTCTTCACCGAAAAAAAAAAAATTCATTAATATAAATTCGAAGTACATCATGATTAATAATACTCTTAAAAAAAAGAGAAATAAATAAACATAAACTAAATTAAAAAGCATAAATAAAGCAAACTAAAATTATCCAAATTCTTCTAATCATGATTCTCAAAGAAATCAGCCACATCCAAATGTGCCATAGCATCAAGGCCATTAACATCATCTAGCTCATTGATATTATCATTTTTGTATGCAAAATTTGCCTCCACATCATCACTTTGAAAAGTCAAATTTGCTTCCACATTATTTGAACTTCTTTTTATAGAAGCCTGATAAAGTTTTGCTAGATGCTCAGGCGTACGACAGGTACGTGACCAATGTCCTTTCATGCCACACCGGTAACATTGATTTTCAACAACTCTTGAAGGGCCATTCTTATCTTTTTTCTGCCCATCCCCAAGTTTCTTCTTTTGGTGGGTATTTGGGTTATAATTGTTGCTTCCCCCACCATAATGACGGTAATTTGTGCGTCCCCTACCACGACCACGGTCTCGGCCACGACCACGACCACGACCACGACCGCGTCCACGTGTATGATGATTATTGCGTACAGTCACATTCGCTTCAGGGAATGGAGCTGATCCAGTGGGACGGATCTCATGATTTTTCATTAATAGCTCGTTATTTTGTTCAGCCACAAGAAGACATGAGATCAATTCAGAATATTTCTTAAAACCCTTTTCACGATATTGCTGCTGCAGGAGCACATTTGAAGCATGAAAAGTTGAAAATGTTTTTTCTAATAAGTCCTCATCTGTTATTTTCTCACCACATAATTTCAATTGAGAACTTATCTTGAAAACTGCTGAATTATATTCAGTCACAGATTTAAAATCTTGGAGCCTCAAATGCATCCATTCATAACGAGCTTTAGGCAAAATTACCGTTTTTTGATGATCATACCTTTCTTTTAAATTATTCCACAATTCTAACGGGTCTTTTACCGTCAGGTATTCAGCTTTCAACCCTTCATGCAAATGGTGGCGTAGGAAAATCATAGCCTTAGCCTTGTCTTGGCTAGTTGCTTCATTTCCAGGTAAAATAGTACTTCCTAGACCTTTGGCATCTAGGTGGATTTCAGCATCTAAGACCCAAGACAAATAGTTTTTTCCAGTGATATCAAGAGCCGTAAACTCGAGTTTGGTAAGATTGGCCATGGATCAAACTAAAATGATAATAACAAAAATTAGAATTATAATAAAATTGATGCACACTGAAACACAATAAATAAAATATTAGGATTCAAAAGTCACCCATAAATAAATTATTCTTTAAAATTATAAACAAAATAAATGAATAAATAAACAATGACAAATAAACATATATGAGGGGAAAAAAAAAAACAACACAAATAATTAGTTACAATAATAATATAGAGACAATGTATATATAAATATATATAGGGGGAAGGGGGTAATGTAAATGCGGTAATATAAATAAATATATAAATATTACAATAGACTAACTAATATATAATAAAAATTAAACTAAAAATAAAAATAAAAATAATGCTACAGTGAGATAAACGAAATAAATATAAATTGATAAATAATGAATAAACAACATATAAATTATTAGGCCTTATTATAAATAAATTATATAAACAACATATATAAACAACATAAATAAGAACGAACAAATAGAATGATAGGAAAAAAAATATATATATATAAACAGTGTAAATTATATATATATATGAGAGTTAGTGCAATATAGATAAAACAACAGTAAATATATATATATATATATATATATGTATATAAGGGTTAGTACAATATAGATAAAACAACATGGGACACTGTAAATTATATGTATATGAGAGTTAGTACAACACAGATAAAATAATGTAAAATACCATAGATACCAAATGGAGATGATACATAAATTACATCAATTATTTGAAACAAACATAATATTTTACAATGTGACAACAAAAATAAAATGACTTAAAATAAAACAGAATGTTAACATAAAATAAATATATATATAACATAATGAAAAAAAATTAAAATGTAAAGAAAAGAACAATAGAGTAACATTATATAATATAAAACATGATAATTAAGAAAGGAGATAATATAAAGTTAATATGTAGTCAATACATAGATATATATTGTGATGATTGAGTAAGGAGATAATTAGACGATGAGAAGAGTGCATCATCTTACGAAGGGTTTATACCTCAAATTTTCAGAGCAAGGTCGTGCTGATAACGTGTTGTAAAACTACAAGAAATAAGGAGAATGAAGAGTAGAAAAGAAAGCAAGAGATAGAGAAGACAATGGCCTTTTCTCATTCACTTTGGTTCAAGGTACAAATGCCTCATGTATGCCCTCTATTTATAGGCCTCCAAGCATTGAAGTCCTATACTAAGGTTACAAAGGAATAAAGAACATCATAATAGCATTAACAATAAGAAACTCCTCCCAAAAACATTCATTAGGGAGGTTATGTAGTTTATGACACTTGAAGGTGAGGAATCCTATGAGAATTCTAAGGGTTAGGGGTTATGGATATCCACTCATGCAATATTCATAACAAAATATTTATTTCAAAAAGAGAGAGAGAGAAAGATTTAGGGAATAACCCGAACCTAAGCCCATATTCATGAGGCTATTAAGAGTTGGATTTAAAATTAAAAGTAAATTCTAAAAGAGATCAGATCTAAGTAGTGAACTCCACGTGCGTCCGCATTGCCGCAAGCCGGCCGGATTCTGACAAGTGACAAGGGCCACCCTTCCCTTCCTTATAGACTACATACATTATGAATGCATGGGCGCTTTGATTGATTCATGGAATGATTGAAGCATGATTGCATAATGAGACAACCATTTCGACTAAAAAGGTTGCACTTTTTAACTAAGGACTAACTCTGATAGAATATATTTTATTGAATAAATTAATAATTATTCTCAAGACAAGGATATAATAAAGTATAATATCACATTGTTTACAAGCCTCAACTGACCAGTAAAAAGTAATTATGTCATTAAGGTAATCACACACATATATTATTTCGATCTCCCCATGAGAATTGAAGAAAAATACTCTTCCAGTTCTAGATATAAAATCTATTGTATAATACAAATCTGATATGATCTCAACAGTTTCCTCGTCTAAAATTTAAATTATTTTTGCAAGAGTTTGTGAAATCGATATTATTCCTCTCGTCCTATAAAACGTACTAAAATAATTTAAATTTGAGATGAGAAAACTGTTGAGGTCATATCAGAGAGCACAGAGCAGAGAAGGAGTATTTTGGCTTTCGACGACAGATGGTGACTCATGTCATGTCTCTGCCCGCTTACACGTCCAAATACAGCCACCTCCCCTTCCCCTTCTCTGCTCATTCTGAACCCATTCCCAAATTATTAAAGTACAGCACTTGCGATCACTCCAATTGCGGTGACTCCTCAGCACAGCACTTCCCATTAAATCAATATTTATGCCTTCTCATTCCCTTTCTTTTAATCATCACCTTGGATTCCTCCTCTCATACCGGCACTTGTCATTCATAAATGTTCGTCATTAATCAGTTCTTGATCTAAGGTCACAAATACATAGAATGAGCCCACTTATTGTGTATGGCGGAATTAGTTTTACTAGTTATCACAATGATAAGTATCATGATACCTATCGTTGTTGTGGAATTAAACAATTCAAATACAATTTTATTGGTTTAAATTTAAAAGTTTTGATGTAAAAAACTTACCATTAAAAAATTATATTTATTTTGCATCCATTAAAGAAAAATAATTTTAAAAAAAATCAAATATTAAATCTCGACCATTTATATTAAATTTAAATTGTTGAGATTTAACGAGTATCATGATGCTTATCAATGTGATCAGGACTGAGACCCGTTCTTATGTTTGGCTCCATTGCATCATATACATAGAATTGCCTCCCCTGCCCTCCCCGATGACAATCATATTCCTTTCATGGAAGCCAACATTATTCCCATCGTTTTAGCCTCAGACCCACCCAAGGCCAATCCCTTCCGTGATAGTCAAATTCTTTACATAATTATCTTTGTCTCAGCCTTTCCTTGCAGCCTCTGACGGTGACTCCTTTAATTTCTTGCAGACAAGTCAGGCTTAAAACTGCGCGAATGACTCATCATCCTGTTTATATATGAATTACTTGGCCTTGTAAAACAACTAACCATGTCTCTCACACATCCACCCCAAATAAAAAATCAGAGTTCTGGATGCTCCATTCTTGTCATGTTCATCAAAACGTGTTCACAACGGATGCCGGCATATGACAACTCTGTATCAATCTACATACCATATCATGGTATAAACTGTGAATAATTCAAATATGGTAACACGGTAGATTTAGTTATTATCAAACTTTAATTTAAAGAATCAGAACTTCGATGTTTCAAGTTTCGCGGATTAGACGCTTTATTCCGAAATCTGGCAGCTCTGTCTCTGCGATTATTGGAATAGCAGAGAGAAACAAAGCCAGACGAGGAGTTAAATTTTATCCATCTGCGTACTATTTTTCTGACCTCCCCTCTATACAGAATGGCGTCCATCTGATCACACGACATTTCTTCAAACGAAATTAGGGGAAAAAAATGTTATGGGAAAATCATAAAAGTCTAGTATTCATTACAAACTACCATAAAAATGACCCAAACCGAAGAACTATACTACCATATCAGAAGAATAATGCAATCGATTACAACTCGCGTATGCAAATCTCACCGTACATGTCGTCAGAGTAAACATTCCAGTTCCCAACTAAAGGGTATTTCATCGTTCAAAACAATAAATAATACTCCCACAACTAAACGATATATTTACGATGATGATATTATATTATGCCGCTTCAGATTTTGTCATGTTTCGTCCCCCGACTCAACATTTAACATCTAAAAAGTGGATGCCCAGGCGCAGCCTCAGCGTCACCCGGAAGGACCCTGAACCATTCATAGTGACACTTTTATTACTCACTCCTATATTTAATACAAAGACTCATTTAATTTTTATTTTGAACCTAAATATAAAAACTCAATCTAATTATTTTGTTTTTTTATATTTATTCATATTTTTTCAATACTATCTTCGATTCTAATTATAAGAGCTAGTTGACTAATTTGAGAAGATTAAGAAAATAAGTTAAGTTAGTTATTTGTAATAAGTATGTGTTGTCTTTCCTAAAATATCATTGCTAATTAAGTGTATTGGTTATAACTACTATTATTAGGAGGACTATTTTGGAAAAAAATACATAAATATGAGAGACAAAATGGGTTGGGGTTTTATATTTAGGATCAAAATAAAAGTCAAACAAGATCTTATATTAAGGACCGGAGGTAGTATAATCTTTTTAATAATAATAGTTCTAATTAATTACTTGATTAGTAAGAATATTTTAGAAAAGATAATACTTATTTATTATAAATATCTAATTTAATTTATTTTTTAACCTATTTAAATTAGTTAAGTAGTGATATTTTCTTTGTTCATGGACAGTCTTGCCTTTTTATCTCTCCCTGTTATTCTCTCTTTCTCTCAAACGGCTGCAAACGCAGCACCGCGCCACTTGCTCCGCCCCACACCACCACTTCTCTTCTTCCTTTCTCCTTCTTCCTCCTTCTCACCACCGACAATTCCCCCACCTCAACTTCTTCTACGTGACCGTTCCTTTCATCTTTCTCCCCGTCTGCTTGCATGGCTTGTATGAGCGACGACAGCTGGGTTTCTCTCCCCTCCATGTTAGCAGGGCCTCTGCCTCTCGGTGCCCGAGAGCTCCAAAACAAAACTGACGAACCCAACAACTTCCGCTTCTTGTCTTCGGCTTATCGGTTGGAGAGAGTCTTTCCCGTATATGCTATGGGGACTCCCAACCCGGATTCTGACTCTGTTCTGGCCTCTTCATTTGATGACTCAGGTGGGGCTGACCCGATTTGGGACGCCGTCAGACAAGAAGCTAAGCTGGAGGTGCGCTAAAACTGGGCATTTGTGCTTGCCTCTTCTTCTGCTTCACTCCTATTTGTTGGTTGCATTTTCCTATTCATCTGTTCCACTGAAAAGTAGCTTTGGAATCGGAGGATTTTCTTGGACGTTTCACTACGTAATTCCATTTGGTTTTAAGATTTTACCTTGCATCTCATCGGGGGAAAACAAAAAAAAAAAATGTTGCGTAACGTCTTAACGCTCGAAGGAATCACCCGCATAAGAGG
Source organism: Neltuma alba (assembly GCF_004799145.2). Taxonomy (NCBI): domain Eukaryota; kingdom Viridiplantae; phylum Streptophyta; class Magnoliopsida; order Fabales; family Fabaceae; genus Neltuma; species Neltuma alba. The sequence continues at coordinate 11,713 of NW_021634945.1, read as the reverse complement.
GCGCGATTTTAGTGGCGTTCAATCTAGAACTCCTGGTACGACAAGTTGATAAGCATACGAATTACTTCTAGTCCTCTAAGCACTTGTAATGTACTTCTAATCTAGAGCAACTCACGCAGTACGAGTTGTTCGAAATATGTTAAACGTCTATTTTGTCACGTATATTGTCCTATATATATACTTGGGAGTAGGCACCATCTCGAGTATTTTTCTTTTTTTTGGGGAGGAAGACCGGTCGATTGTAATCCTTATACATTGTTTATTTGAAATATTGGAATGTTCATAAATTCCCTGTATGCATTTGTTTTGATCAAATATGTATAGGTGGATGCTTCGTTTGGCATGTTTGGTGAGCCTCGGAGTATCTTTGTCTTTATGCATGCTTATTAGCATATATATTGTGCAGGCAGAAAAGGAGCCAATTTTAAGTAGCTTTTTGTATGCCAGTGTTTTATCTCATGATTGCTTGGAGCAAGCCTTAGCCTTCGTTGTTGCCAATCGTCTCCAAAATCCTACTCTTTTGGCAACTCAGTTGACAGATATATTTTGTGATGTGATGATGCATGATAAAGGCATCCAAAGATCAATTCGCCTGGATGTGCAGGTATTTTTGTGTCACTTTTCTGAGGTTTGCCTACACATAAATGTGGACTTTATCTCAATCAAATTCGATTCACGTGTGGTTCCAATCCTTCTACAGGCATTTAAAGACCGGGATCCTGCTTGTTTATCATATTGCTCTGCACTTTTATATATGAAGGTAAATCTTTCTGCTTTTGATAGTTATCATCAGTATATAGATATGTATGGTTTTACTGTGTAATTATTGATTTCAAGTCAGAGTATATACATTTACAAGGTGCAACTAACAAAGCTGCAAATTTGTTTCATGAGACAAATATTGATTTTCTTTCTTTCTTCCTTTCTTTCTTTTTTTATTGTTTTTGGTAAAATGAAGAACCATTTCCTGCTTATTCTCGGGACTCACTCTTGACCTTTTATGTTATGCTCTAACAGGGCTACCATGCTCTGCAAGTTCATCGAGTAGCCCATGCATTGTGGGGCGAGGGACGCCAAGTCTTGGCCTCAGCTTTGCAAAGTCGTGCCAGTGAGGTGGTTTTCTATTTCACTGAAACTAGCACAACATGTATAAGGTTGTTTCATATTTCTGTCTCTGATCCAGGATGCCATATTTTGGCTGCAGGTTTTCGGAGTAGACATACATCCTGGTAGGCTGATTTCATTTTTGCGGGGACATACTTGATGACCTAAAACCATGTAACCTAATGAGATTCCTTCAATGTTTTGGGAGAATAATATATCTTGCTGGAATCTTTGCACTGAATTTTAACCGAATCTTGGGGAAAACAGAATCATGTTGTGATTGCAAAGTACCAGCCTTTTTTTGTAAACAAAAGAGAGATGTTATGAAATAGAGTTTTGTTCCCTTAGTGATATAAATGAATGGATTTCCTCCATTTTTTATTTAGTTAGACTGCTGATTACTCGAGTTATGTGTTGAAGGGTGCTTGCATCTCTTTATTCAAGATATTAAAACACTTTGTATATTGTTATTGTCGCTATTTACCTTTTTCTGGTTTTCTATATAGCTGCAAAAATTGGGGAGGGAATTCTATTAGATCATGGGACAGGCATGGTTATTGGTGAAACTGCAATCGTTGGAAACAGAGTTTCATTGATGCATGTGAGTGCTTCTTTAGTTTAAGAATAATTTCAGCTAGTTTTTATGCAGACGTCAATTATCTTTAGTAAATTAGCGTTGACCCAATCTCTTGAAATATGTCAAGATTTCTTGTGCTGATAGAAGAGGAAAAGATGAGTTTCTTAAGAGCTAGAAAAGTATTTGGAATTTGGTTTCATCGATAGAAATGGTTCTATAACACAAGATATTCATTATGCTCACTTTATGACATTCTATTTTATAGGGTGTTACTTTGGGAGGTTCAGGGAAGGAAATAGGTGATCGTCACCCCAAAATTGGTGATGGTGCACTAATTGGAGCTTGTGCAACTATACTTGGGAACATAAGAATTGGTAAAGGTGCAATGGTAGCTGCAGGCTCTCTTGTGTTAAAAGAGGTCCCTCCCCATAGGTATAAATTAATTCCTTTTAAAATGATGTTTGGTACTTGCAAGCTTGCGGCTATTGGCTTCTGTCTGAATTGTTTGGTAATAAGAAGTGTTTTCAATTTGATTCCCTTTTTTGGAAGCATGGTGGCAGGAATACCAGCAAATGCCATTGGATATCTACATGAGCATGACCCATCTTTAAGCATGAAACATGGTAAGTTACCTTTGAATGAATGAGTGGAATGGAAAATGAATATTGGGAGTAATATGGTTGTGGTTAACAATTCGTAAATCAAGAATTAAGCAATCAATTAAGGCTTAAATTAGGGATGTTCTTCATCATTATTCCTTCCTTGGTTGTAGAGTTTCCAGAGGGCCTAGTCATGGGATTATATATTAGTTTTCTTACTCCCTCTCTTCTCCTCATTTCTATCTATTTCCCTTTATTTCATTCCCTCTTCCATATTGTTTCTGCGTCAAGGGGTGTCAAAGCTTAACTCCAATCCATGCTACTGTTGTCTTAGGGTTCTCAGAGTTGTTGAGTCGCTGAAAACTGGCAAACATCGTTGTTTATGCTAGTTTCATCACCCGAGAACACCAGAGACTAGAAAGTAACCATACCATGAGCAGCACCATCCCTAGATCAGTCTAATAGTAGAATCCCCTAGATTGCCCATTTAGCATCCATGAACCATAATGATTGTGAATTATGCTTTTGTTATCATTTTTTCCATAATGGCACTGTTTCAAATTGGACCTTTTTTATTTTTCCCACACTTCAAACCTTTGAGGTCGATTTTTTTTTCAACGAGCAAATACTGGTGTCTAGTAGGAAGAGTGCCTTTGGAGTAACATGGGTCAGTGGCATGAGTAGCTTTTTGTCCATAAAAAATTTAGCCATCAATTAAGGCTTAAATTTGAGTACTCTCGGTTGCTAGTTTCTTTTACAGTGTATTTGGTTGGAGAGATTTAGAGGGGAGGGATTCCCTTATTTGGTTAAACAAGGTGAAGGGAAGCCCTTGTTTGGATTTAAAAAAAAAAAAAACTCTCGAAGGGGAGGGGAATGAAGAATGAAGTTTCCCTCCCCTCCAAAAGGCATAAAGCAATTGAATGAAATTTTCTCCCTCTCCTCTTTTATTATATTTTTCCCCTTTCTCGTGTTGGTTCTATATCAGCAAGCTTTTACTTTGAGAAATTCACCTCATCTCATCAGTGAGCTGCTTGGACCAAAAGGTCCAATAGATTTAAAAACTAAGTTCTAATTTTATCAGACATATGGTAAACTAGAATCCTCTCTAAACTATATAGAACACTTGTCGGTAGTAAATTTGAGTATCCTCCTCTGGTGCTCTAACAATGTTTTGTGTTCTCAAGGTAGCTTTTACGAGAGGAGTTGATGGATAATTAATTTTCTTTGTACGTGTGTTCTTTATATCTCTCACGTCATTTTGTTGTTGTAATTGTGCAGATGCCACAAAAGATTATTTCGAGCACATAGCTGCTAGGGGTGTGCATGAAGCCCAAATGCCCGCAGAGCCCGCCCGAGCCCGAAGAAAAATTGCCCAGCCCAGCCCGAAAAAGAATGGGCATCTTTGGGCTGGGCATTTCATGGGCAGGGCTGGGCATCGGGCAGGACATGCTGCCCTGCCCATTTGGCCCTGCCCAGATTATATATATTATAATTTATAAAATAATATTAATATATTACATTTTTTTACCTAAAAAAAAGTTATCTCCCTCGTCTTTGCAATTTAACTTATTATTATTCCATGTCTATTAGTTTTCTATTTTAGGGGATCTAATTCTTCTAAAGAAGCAGTAGTATCTTGTTTTTAACTTGTTCTTCATGAGCTTTATTGTGCATATCCTATTGTTTGTTGTTGTTGTAGTGTTGGCTATTTATAAGCCAATCTTCCCCTCTATGTCATTAACAACTTTCTTTGTTAGAGAATGGAGTTCATACATTACATATTTGTATAAATAAACAATTTTGAATATTTATGCAAGATAGAAAACAAGATTGGGGTAGGAGCATGGAAAGAAAATTGGGGTTTAATTATCTGAATTACATGTTTTCTATTTAATTTATATTTAGTTATTTTGTATTAATTTTTTATGAACAAGTCATATGATAGAAAGAAGTCTTTTAGTTGTATGGACTGCTAACTGCATTGTATCGCATAATAAGTATTTACATATTAAAAGTCGTTATATTAAATTATTATGAGATTATAAGATTTTTTATTTTTCTTTTTACAATTATTTTCACCCCATTTTTATATGGTCTATGTTATTCCTGTTAGCCTATTGCTTCAGTTTTAATATCTTTTTGCAATCCTTTAGGTAACATTTAATTTTTGCCACTTAAATGGATAATCAAGTTTCTATTACATCGCCATCCCTGGCTCCCAATGGAATATCTCAATGTGCTTCAACCCCTCTTCAATTTTTTTCAGATGTTTTATTCTTTTCTCAACTTTCTGGAGATTAATGCAAACCGTTTGAATTTCAAGACTTTAATTACAATCTTGAGAGTTGTTTTGTTCTAAATAGATTATGAATATTATTTATTTGGATATTTCCTAAGACTTGTTTTGAATTATTTTTGGATAATTTTAATGTGTAAAAATATAAAATTATGAAATGTAATTTTCAGGTATGGATGAAAGTTTTTTTACATGTGATATCGGTAGGTCATCACCATTTGGACAGCAAAGCCCGCCCTGCCCAGCCCGTCCATGCCCAGCCCAAAATGGTTAGGGCTTCTATGGGCAGGGCCGGGCAGCGGGCTGCAAAATGCAGCCCGTTCATGTTTCGGGCTGGGCATCGGGCAAGGGTTCTGCCCTGTCCAGCCCTGCCCATGTGCACCCCTAATAGCTGCTAACTCCAGAGATGGAAAGTCTACTGGTTAGCTATCTTCACCGCCTTCCCTTTTGGATTCAGAAAGTTTACTAGGACTCGGAAACTTGAATTCTTGGCTTATAACCCGATCCACTCATAATATTCTCGGTGATTCTTTTCCGTTGTCCAAATCATTATCTGCCCAGCCCTTGATGATTTGATTTGAATGGATCAAAAATTTTCAGGAGCTCAGGATTCAGGTAGAAATGACGTTAGTACCTGAGTGGTTTGGTAGCATAGATCTCATTTGCCGATTCAAGTGCCAGCTTATTGCCTTGGAAGGGAGGACATTAGTTTCAAATCATAACAAAGATTCCTAATGTCAATTGGCAATGTCACCTTTGGTCCTAAATACAAGACCTATTTTGTAGTGTAATTTTACACTATAAAATAGGTCTTATGTTTAGAACTAGAAGGAGTATAATGTAAATTATGTTTGTTAAGATGCCAAAGTCCTTGCACCAACAGAACTAATATCCGTAGTGGAGACTTATCCGCCTCTTTTCCTCTCCGATGATCCGAGGAAAGATATCAAGTTCACCAATCCAATAAAGCCGTTCAGTCATTTTGAAAGCAAGTCTTGTGTGGACATTTTCTGTTGAATTTGAATGTGATACCCCATAGATGGCATGTAATGACGGAGTTTTTAATCAAGTAATTTTTAGTGTAAATTATTAAAAGGAATGCTTCAAGAAAAGTAACTCTTTTTTTTTTTTTTTAACAAGTAACTAATTCAATTATTTTTAAAATTTTTATGAATTAGTTATTTAGTTTTTATATTTGAGAGAATATATATTATATTGGACTTGTCGATTTCTTTTCTTAGAATTTAGAGATGGATTGTTGCTTCTTATTTTATACTAGCTCTTATACTAAGGGTCGAAAGTATTATAAAGTTTAATTGAGTCATATTATTTAGAATTTTTGAATGATACAATGAGTTTGTTTTTAGAGAGAATCCCAAAAAAATATCTTTGAATTTTAAAATTATAAATCAGTCTTATTTATTACATTCTAATAATAATAGATAACATTTGAAAAACAAATAACAATATATTATTGTAGTCATTCTTGATTTGAGATTTTAAAATTTTAGAGGTTTTTTTTTTTGGATTTTTCCTTGTTTTTAATGAGAACATTATTTATGAAAAAATTTATAATTTTTTAAAAATAATTAAAATGCAAAAAATATTTCTAGTTATTCTGAAAATCTACTTTAGGTAACTCTTGAAAATGATCAAATATATGAAAAAGAATGTTTATAAAAATAACTAAATATTAATTTAAATAAAATCCGAAAACCAATGAATATAAATATTTTTTTTTATAATTGCAACTAAATATAAGATGATTTCTTTTATAAAATCCATACACAAAATTACTTTTTCATTAAATTAAACCTGGAATAAACAGTTTCCTGTAAAAAGTAACATATCCAACGGCTGGGATCGCCGCACTTCGGCGCACTTCATCATTCCTGTCCCTCGGACGATCCAAACGCGAAAATAACTACCGGAATGGCCGGATTATGTCCAAAGCACGATTAACAGATACAGAAGCGCGGGGATCACAGTCCAGAAGTCCAAATCCAGACGCATGCTCGGATGAAATGCGCAAACACTGATGCACTCTTGGAGACGGCAGCGTTTCTCTTTTTATTTCTCGCGCTTGAGCTGTGGTTTTAGTCTGTTAGATCCAGCCCTTCACCGGCGATCTCACCTGACCTCCCCCATTTCTCCACGATTCACTCTCCCTGTAACAGCATCTCCCGTTTGAATCGACTTGGTAGTGCATAATTGATTAACACTCGGTTTCGTAGCTCAGCTTCCCCACACCTTGGCTGCAGAATTACCAGGTACTGTGAGTTGTGATGTCTCTGTTCTTCAATGTGCCTCCTAATTGATATTCTTACTGGGCTATATTTGATTTACAATTTTATAACTTCAGCATGCATGCGAGAAGACAATATAATAGTGCGCTGATTATTAGTTTTTTCTTGAAACTGAGCGCTGTTTTCCGTAATATCAGAGACAATGGTTGATTATGTAGCTCATAATTTTTTTGTGATGAAAAACTCGAGTCGGTTTTAGGGGTTATTACTACATATGTCTGCGGAACAATTCAAAATTACAAATTATCAAAAACTGCAATACTGGGGATGATTTAATCTTCAGTTTTGGTGTTAAAGGTTGACGACGAAAAATGGTGTTCAAGGGATTTTTTAATCGAGACAAAATTGTATTTGCATATCAAAACTCGCTTTGTGCCGGATCAAGTAGTAGTAGAGTAAGAGTGCTAGTTGGCTTCTAATCAATAGCCACTGATAACTCAAAATCTGCAGTTATGAGGTAGCTTCATGACATGTTATTCATGAAGATAGTTGGTTGCATTAGTTTTCCTGGTTGCTATGCGGTTTCTTCCATATTCTTTAAATATTCAACAGGCGAATATGCTGGGATTATGAATTTGTAACGGTAGGTTCATGGTTGTCCAAGTGCAGGTTAGGTAGGAAAGCTGTGGAAACTAGGAGGCAGTGGCAACAAGTAAAGGTGATATTGGTGGAATTATGGAAAGTCGTGAAGGAGATCCTTCTAAACCTGAGGAGCAGTTCTCAGACAGGAATCAGCACAATTATGGAAGCTATGGAAATCTTGTTTTACAAAATGGCTTATCTGATGACAACCATTTTCAAGTTGATCCTGATGATCAGCTTCTACAATTGGCTTTTGAACTTAGATTTCAGAATGATATTTTAAAGTCTCAGTTTGAGGGCTTTAACAGTCTCAACAGTGTACATAGTGACTATAGTGTGGGGGAAAAAGTTAGTGGCCCAGAAGAAGTTAAATCTGATGTCATTGAAGAATTGCAGGGAAGGATACAAGCATTAAATAAAGAACTTACAGATGAAAAGCATACGAGAGGTGCAGCTGAAGAGGCTCTAAAGCATCTTCAATTGGCATACTCAGACACGGATGCAAAAGCTCAAGAGCTGTCTGAAAAGCTTGCTGAAGGTCTGATACTCGAGTAAAATTTGACTTTCATTAAATATAATTCTACTATTTGTATGGCTACATGTTTGGCAGTGTGTAAATGAACTGAGTTGTTTGTGAAATTTTGGATTTAGCTCATCAAAATTTTGTTTGTGCTTGGTTCATTTATTAAATAAATAAGCTCAATCAAAATATTAAGCATGCTTAGTTTAATGAGAAGAGTTAGAAAATTTAATCCTCAACACAATAAGTTTAAATCAGCTTGGTAAGTAATAGTGTAATTTTATAATTGTATTTGTTTACGATTTTATTAAGGATTATTGATAAACTTGCAAAATGATGCATCACTAGAACGTTGGAATACATTTTATTATATAAATGAACAAACTTGACTTTCCCTCCCTGAAGTTTCGTATTTTAGAATCAAATAGATATGGAAAAAGATGCTTTGTGGTTGCTGCTGTCATATAGGAAAAATGAAAATACCTCTCTGGAGTGATTTAGCTCTATTAGTTTTAACTAAAGAAGGCCTTGTGCATTTTCACAAAGTTACTGTTCATGACTTGTGAATAATATAGATTCCTACATCTTCTATAAATATATTGATGATTGTATAAATGCATCATACACCTTCGTTTTCTAGCTGAAAAGAAGCTGGATCAAGAAATAAAAGAGCGTGAAGAAAAGTATACTGAACTTGATACAAAGTTTAACAGGCTTCACAAACGAGCAAAGCAGCGGATTCAGGAGGTTCAGAAGGTGAATCCTTGCTATTTTTCTTTTCTGATTTCTGAATTTGTTATTTTGTGTTTTTCCTTACTATTTTTTTACTGAATTTTTATATCGAAAATGTAGTGCCTTCAAACAATGATCCCTTCCAATCATAATTCCCGTGCTATTCTCTTAAAATTCATCTTTAAATAAGCATATCTTTGCTAGCTCGGTGCATCAACAGAAGAATTTTCTTGAAAATTTCTTTCATATTAATGTAGAATCTGAGTCAAATTGTTGGTCGGGAAACATTGTACTTAGGAAAAAGATGATCTTGAGGTCCAATTGCGTGAGGTGAATGAAAAGGCTGAGCAAGCATCATCCCAGCAATCATCATTGCAGCAAGAGATAGAGCGCACAAGGCAGCAAGCAAATGAGGCATTGAAGGCCATGGATGGGGACAGACAGCAACTAAGAAGTGCAAATAACAAGTATGACCACTATGTTGCTCTTCATTTTGCTGATTGATGAGGATATGAACTTTTTAGATTCTCATTAATCTCTAGGTGTGCAGTGGTAGAAACTGCGTTCCCATGCACTTTACACTTGGGATGACTTTGTGCAGTATGACATTTTATCTTAGGCAATACCTTATTTTGCAGTTATTTGCATTGCAGGGATCAGATTACAACAACTTCCCGTCCTTTATCCCCTTTCTTGTTCCTGCATGTATTGATGCTTTCATGACCAGATTAACCTTTTGTTTTAATTCTGAAATGGGAGAATTTGTTCTCTCCATATTTTTCTCGTTATTTTATTTATTTTGACATCTCAAGGTGGGAGGTGTTGAGTGGAGGTTCCAGAAAGTAAAATTAGTAGTATATACCTTATAATATTATAAATGTAAAAATCTGTGTCATCCAGACTTCGTGATACCATTGAGGATTTGAGGCGTTCATTGCAACCAAAGGAGAGTGCCCTTGAAGCATTGCAACAGTCACTTGCAGAAAAGGAACAGGTATGAAAATCCTATTTATACTTAACTGGTTAAAACCTTTATTTGATTTAGGTCTCCATTTTTGTGCGAACCAAATTTCTACCCCCTTCTTTACGGTGTTCTGGTGGACTGAGGGTTAGTGTAATCAGCTAGGAAAGATTGATTGCATAGCTATGGATGTGTAGCATAAGCTAACTTTTCAACAAAACTATTTATACAGGATATCCATTCATATATAGTTCAAGGTCCACTGGTCCCGTGTAAAGCATATTCAATCTTACACTGCTGGATAATCATTAGTGAATGAGTATTACATGGAATCAACAGTTGAATTTCAAGCGTGCACAATGCACATATTTTTCTTCCATCTTTCTACTTTAACATCAAACGTACTACTCTATGTTAATGAACATTAATTATTTGATTAAATATAAAATGATGATATATTTTATGAAATTTGGGGTGGAAAGTCAACAAGAAAGTTGTTTACTTGTTTATACTTCCTTGATTTTGATGAGAATTACATTCTTAGTTATTGGTTGGAGTAGGTGTATGTATGCAGATTCTAGAAAACTGATGCGCTCACTTTTGTTTTATCTAGTTCAAGAGATATATGACTAATTCTGTGCTCGTCCTTTTCCCAATCCTGATTGTCTCATTTGAACCTGATGATGATATTACATCTTCTGACAAAGTTACAACTGCTTTAATGATCTTATTGCTTTGCTTTGATCTTTTTGGTTAGGAAATTTCACCAAAAAATATATTGGGAGCTTTCCCAACTTCTGTATTAATGGATTTTGAGTGACTTTGTTGCCTTTTCACCTATCCAAAGGTTCAAACAATTTGCACCACTTATTCAATTTTTTTTGCCAAATGTTGTGATATTGTAATTTCTTTTCTATATTATACTTTATCTGCACTGAATACAAAGGTTCAAACAATTTGCACAACTTATTGAATTGTTGTGATATCAGTTTGGAATTATATCGATTAATATGAATACAATTCTGTTCTCTGGATGTGTAAAAATAAAAAACAAATGAGAATTCAGATGATAGAAGATATGAGAGGTTTGCTTCAGGCAGCTGATGAAAAGAAGCAAGCTGCACTGGCTGAGCTTTCAGCTAAACATCAGAAGGTACATGTGCATTAGGTTTCTCAATTCTTGTTCCTATGTTCCTTCATGGTTGAACTTCTATGTCATATTGTGTGCTGTCATTTCACATTTTGTTTGTGCTTTTGCTTCAATTTGGTGTTGGTTTTCATCAGAGTATGGAGAGTTTGGAAGCTCAACTTAATGATGCTATATCTGATAGAAATAAAGCAGCTGAAACTATTTCCTCACTGCAGGTGGGTTTTTTGATTTTGAGGTTTGTAATCCTTTCGACACAGTTTAAGGGAAAAAAAACATACTACAGAGTGGAAAATTATGCTATGGTGCATGGTTTCTGATAACGCTGAAGATTTGCATACTTGTACTACTGAAGTTGCACTGCATTTTCTCTTTCCTCATACTTAGCTCCTTTAGGAAGATTCTATTCTTGTCTAGAGGCTCCAATGGCTAGGTATCCAGCCTATTTTTGGTGGTTTGGGCTTGGAGATTGATGGTTGATTAGAATTTGGCTTGGTTCAGGTTTAATTTCCAAATTTAGGCCTTGAATTAACTGATATAGAGAATCTGTTTTTCTTGCGCATTCCCCCATGATGCTGAGCAATTTTTCTTTTTAAATTTCTTCTTGAGGCATCTTTTTGTGTTGTTGTTGAATATGTGGAAATTCTAAGTTGCCTCCTCTGCATTTCGTGGTGCACCTCCTGCAAACGTTTAGGATTTTTAGTGTTGTTATTTTTCATCTGATCATAATGATACTTCTCTGTTGACCCAAGAATAAGCAGGTGTTGGTATAAAAATAAGGGATTCCAGCTCTGTCACCCCTTTTTTGCACGAACCAGGAACCATTTCATGATTAAGGTTCATCAAATTGTTGGGCTCAATGGTCATGTTACTAAGCTTTTCCAGAAAT
>NW_021634944.1:0-80540 GCF_004799145.2 Neltuma alba | reverse complement strand
ATATTAAGATCAAAGAAGTATTATTTATCCAGTAATGATTATCGCTGATTTATTATAATTAATTATTGACATTGGTACCTAAGATATAAAAATGTCTTGTCTTGTGTTGTTCTAGAAACATAAATATTCAAAGTAAAAACAAATTATTGGGTTGAGTAAAATGCAAGAAAAGCCATTTCATTGCTTGATGTGCCATTTATTAATTTTTCAACAAGTTTTTCTGTGGGCCAAGATTCTCAATGGCTTAAACCGAAAAATATGTTGAACTGACAAATTAGTCCACTCGCAGCCGGCAAGTGAAATGCAAACGCCGGTGGTAGTACCGTGATAGTGTAGGATCGTAGCATTAGCATTACGAGTCGGCCAAAATAAATATAAATTGAAAACAAAGGGCTAGTACAACTTTTGCATCTGAAACTTGAATATATTTATGTTTGGATACCTCAAATTTTAAATATGTTTTTAATCTCTTAAATTTAGTCCATATTAAAATATTAGTCCTTATAATATAACAATGTTAAAATATATTGAAGTGTTATTATCAATATTAAAGTAATACTACCTCTGATCCTTAATATAAGACTCTGTTGACTTTTATTTTAGTTCTAATATAAGACCCCAATCCATTTTGTCTCTTATATTTATACATTTTTTTTCAAAATAGTCATTCTAACAATAATAGTTCTAGTCAATACACTTGATTAGCAAGGATATTTTAGAAAAGGCAACACCTATTTAGAACAAATAACTACTCAACTTACTTACTTCCTTAATCTTTTCAAATTAGTCAACTGGCTCTTATAATTAGAACCGGAGGTAGTAAATATACTCACTAGATAACATCTTATTAGATTTTGTGTCGATAACATGAAAAAAAAAAAAACAAAGAACAAGTTCTTTAACATAATTATTTAGTTATATAATCCGTTATTAACACAAGATTTAATCAGATATCATCTCGTGAATCCATATTACTATTTTAAAACAAATTTTAATAATGCCACATCTTTAAGAACTAATATTTTAAAATAAAATAAATTTTATGAACTAAAACTATAAATTTAAAACTTAAAGAGCCAAAATTAAAATGAACCGAAATTTTGGGACTCACAAAATACATTGATCCAAAATAGAAATAAAAATAAAAGAGGGAGCCAAAATTTCTGAAGCTCAGTTTCCTTTCTTGAGCAGAGCAGTATCTGCTCTCTCCTCTCTGCTCTCCATCCATGGCAGACCTGAAGAGAGCGGTTCCCTCCACTTCAGCACGCGTTTTCATCCTTCTTTTGAAACTCCTTGACTGTCGTTTATTACAGCCATCGTCGTCTTCTACTTCTTCCGCCACTTCTGCTTCACATTCCCACAAACGGACTCAACTCCTCCAACTCCAACCTCAAAGTTCTGTGCTGTGTCGTTGTCGCCTTGCTTTGAACCTGAAGAGGGAGCTTTCTGTAGAATTTCCATGGGAAACGCTAACGGAAGAGAAGTTGGACATGCTGACAAGGATGTTCATCGATATTCCGCTGCTGATCCTGGCCTCCGTGGGAATTTCCTGTTGGATTCTCCGCCTCCGGTTCGACCTGCTGTGGTGCTCCGCAGTCGAGGTCGCCGATCTTTTCCGTTCCTCAGGTTCCATCCTTTTAGTTCAGTGCTCTTCCGGTTACTACTTTCAATTTCTGAGGTGTCGTTTTTATTTGCATGCGAGTAATGCATGTTTTTACTTTAAATGCGTGTGCTAGTACATTTTTATGGATAATTGGTTGGCTATGGAGTTTGGTTTTTGTTAATCCACTATTTCTGTGGCCTTTCACCGGTGTAACTGATATTGTGTGCCTCCTTCCCAGTGATTCTCAATTCTTGTGAAGGTGCAGGAAGGATTTGGTTAAGTTATGTTTGGAGGAGCTTCTTTTACCTTATTATATGGTTCGTAGGTCGTAGATGCTCTGTTTGGTTCAGTAACTCCGTTCAATTATATTAAGTTTGTGTGTGTGCGCGCGCCCGCCTGGGGGTGGAGGCCTTAGAGGGAGATTAATAACCAGTGTAAAGGGACATTTGTTTGGAAGTCAAATCTTCAAACTTTGTATCAAGATCTTTTGGAAAAACACATGCACAAAAATCTAACCGTGCTGGGAGTTCTGTTGCTTATACCCTATAATTCTGACGAACGTGACTTTTCTATATAATAAGCATGATGATGATTGAAAATAGTGCGGCTCAGTTTTGAAATTTTGATTGGATGTATGGGATGGAGTTATCAAAATTCTGAAAGAGTATAAGAGCAGAAACACTGTAAATCTTGGGAACTTGTCACTTTAGACTGCTGGCCATTTGCAGAATTTTTGTCATCTGTCGTCATAGTTCCGCAACCTTGGTTTGGTTCTGAGTGTTAAGAACTTCTGGAATTATGTATATGTTCTTCGCTCTATATTACCAATCTAGATGAGAAATGCTGCCTACAAAATACTGCCTAACATGGTTTATTTTACAAGTATCCATTGCAATGAGGAGAACTCGACAAGGAACTTTTGTTCCCCAGTTAACCTTTCTCTCTTTCCCCAACCACTCTTGTAGGATTCTTATTTATAAGCAGATTTACTGTCTATTCACTATATGATTTTTGCTTATTTTCTTATGGTGTCAGTGATTTCTTATTTCAATTTCCTAATATATAATGTGATTATATATACATACATACATACATACATACATATATAAAAGCAGTTCAAACTCGTCATCTTTTAGTTTTCTCCTCATCTTTAAAAGTGAATGAATAACTACATATAAATTTTACAAGTGTTTGCCAGGTCTTTATCCTTTATAATCTCTATGCTAAGAAGAGTATAGTCTTTTAAACAATGTGCATTTCCCCTCCCTAATCTCTCTGTGTAGAGCATAATCTTCCGAACAATTGTGCAAATTTTCAGGTTTTGGGGCTGTTGGGAGCAGAAAAATCATTTTCTAGCGAATTAAAAGGAACTCATTAACATTCAAACTTTCCATTTTCCAAGGTGGGAGTCATTTTTAAAAACAAATTTTAGCATGGATGATTAATTGAAGTCAGCATATTTCCTTCCCCTCATTATATGACACATCTGCTGATTCCAATTACATTTTTTAGGCCCAAATTATGAAAAATTTTCAGTTTCTCTTACAAGTCATTCATTGTTTCATTATTTATTTTAGCTTCTCAGGGTATAGCCGGAAACAAAAAATTTACTTTTCAAAACTATTGTTTTCATAATAAATTTTGTGCCTTAATTACTATGGTAAAATCCAATGTGATGGCCTGATGGGTATTGCTTTGCAGCATAGCTGTTTGCTCTTGTTGATACCAGCGAGTAGAACTCGCGTCATTCCCTGCTTATGATACCGTGAATGCTGAAAACTGGAAAGTAAAAGCCAATTGCTAATTTAGTAACCCGCTTTTACTAATGAATGTGTTGTCTTGCTCCTTGCATGGGATGGCAACTCACATGTATTTGCATCCACAATACTAATAATAATTAAAACAGTTCTCTATTTCTCATTTTTATGAGTGCTTTCAAAATGAACCATTTAAGACAAGGGATAAATTTCAATGTCTGAGTGAGGATTTGAAAGACAATAGTATTGCCCTGCATTAGATGGCATCGTTGCAAGGTAATTTATGCAGTAACAAAGCATGATTGATTTAGAATTCAATCTGGGAATAGTAGTTCCTAAATGTATTGCAATTAGTGTTATTTATACATATCTTCTCTCAGAAACTGTGCTTAACTTTTTCTGTCAAACTGACATGCAGCCACAACAGCAGATGAGTGGTTATTTTCTAACGGATTGTATCAGTAGCCTTTCTTATTGTTGCACAAATGTGGGATGCAGTTCTTTGCAACTCCAGCTGTTTGTCATATTCCCTTGAATTACTTGAAATATTGGCCAGTTCGTTTCCTCAGTTATAAAAACAATACAATTAAATTATTGGATGCTTGTACGGCTGCATCAGAAAACAGAAATAAAGATGAAAACTCTCAATTCTGGGAATTATTAGGAATTGGATTCTGTCAGCCTTTTTAAGTTCATTGCTAAGGTTGGCCATGAAGGCATGGCTTCTTTATCATTGAATACTCGTATCCTTTATTAATATGATTATCTGTGAAAAATCGATTACATTACTTTGTATAGGTATTAAATTTTGTAAGAATTAATGTCCTTGAAATATTAAATATCTTTCTTATTTAAGAATGATTTCATTTTTGATTTTGCTTGAATTGGTTAAATTCTACTCCAGCATCGTATTTGTTTTTCCTGCACACTCACTCTGCCTGTGTGTTATGGGTGAAGGGATTTCAGCTTGGTTTACTTTTTTGCGTAGCCTCCATTTGGTTTTAGAGGCCCTAATATCAAAAAGGATATGATATTTCTGGCAGTTGTCTCAACTTTTCTGTCTCTTGTCTGTTTTTATTTTCCTGATTATATTGGTTGCTTGTGGTCTTACCTTTTGTGCAAGCATAGCTCTACAAATACTTTTGCTCGCATAATAGGCTCAAAGATGCTGATTTTGAGACGTTCCTCTATTCTATTATTTATATTGCAATGGGAAGATGATTTGAAAGTCCTAAATCTGATTCTCTCTGTTCAAGTTCTTTTTTTTTTTTTTTTTAATTGAAAGGCCCGCTATTGTCTAATGAAAGTTTGCATACGTGAAACTATGTTGACTTGAAGGTGATATGATTGCATAGAGAAGACTTTACGAATGTCGTTATAACTAAGCTTTTTCAATTATTGGCCTTACTGTTCTTGTGACTTTAATGTTATGTGCTTTGGAGAAACTCTTGTGCATTGAATGACAAGGTTGAAATGGATTTTGGAATTAACTTTGCTGAGCTTAGGGGATAAGATGATACGACTTAAATGGAAGTTTTTTAAAGATTCAACTTATGATCGTAGGTTATATATCGTAGTATGCAATATGTTTATGTGCTGCTGTTCTAGTTGACTTTACATTTTCCTTCATGGAAATGGCTAATGTGCCTGCTAGCAGTTTATGTGTGTGATATGTGTATATCAACATCTATATATGTCGCTACATCTTTTGGGCTTTTCATGTCTTAGCCCATCAAGAAACACCAAAAACATGTTATTTTCTAAATTTTTATATTGGAAAAAATGCGTTGTTATCAACTTATCATCAGTGTCTTTCTTTGTAGGTTGCTGTTGCCCCTTCACCTAGAGGTAACGTCTCTCCTATTCTCAGTCATTTACGGAAGAATGAAACCCCCCATGGAATTGTTGATCAACCTCAAGAGCGACAAATTCCTGTCATAATAACATGGCATTATGGTGGTAGCCATGTTTGTGTCGAGGGATCTTGGGATAATTGGGCGCATAGGTTAGAATCTTTCACTTTCACTTTGGTAATGCCAACTTCATTGTTTGTAACGTGGAAGTAATTATAGTTGCAAATGTTCAGTAATGAACTTTATAGCATAAGTGCATTTGTATTACTCGCAGGAAGATACTGCAGAGGTCTGGCAAGGATTTCTCAGTTCTAATGGTCCTGCCATTGGGCATATATCACTACAAATTCATTGTTGATGGCCAACCTAGATATCTTCCAGAGCTTCCTCATGTAGCTAATGAGATGGGCCACATCTACAATCTTCTCAATGTTAATGTAAGCATCATTTTTTGCCTTCCGTTTTCTTCCCTTTATGAAATAACAGTGAATTATTTTTTTGAACTTTCTGTTTTGCAAATAAAGTCCATCCTTCTATATGATTTCTATACATATTAAACCAATAATTAATGTAATCTTTATCCCATCATGACTTCTCCGGATTATGATAAGTGTGTTCTTATTACCCTGTCCTGAATATTCTGTTTTTGTATATCTAGACATGAATTGTTCTTTCTTTTGTTTCATGCAGGATTACGTGCCTGAAAACCCCAAATGCGTGAGTGAATTTGAGGCTCCACCATCTCCAGACTCCAGCTATGGTCAATCATCCCTAACCGATGAAGACTTTGCAAAAGAGCCAATGGCGGTTCCTTCACAGCTACACCTGACTGTCCTAAATAAAGAGAACTCAATTGTAGGTAGCCCTTCGAACTCCAAGCCTCAACATGTGGTCCTAAACCATGTCTTCACTCATAAATACTCGGCCTCCCAGTCTGTTGTTGCCCTTGGATTGACCCACAGGTTCCAGTCCAAGTATGTGACAGTGGTCCTCTACAAACCACAAAGTGTGCAAAAGTAAACATACAACGGATTTAACATCCCTTTCTTTATGTTTCATTCTCTTCTTTCTTTCTTTTCCTTTCTTTTTTGGGTAGCTTCAGCCTGTAAAGATAAAAGCATACATCAGCTTTAAGCTTTAAGGTTTTGTGATATCCTACATTCATACAAGAGAATGTACATGATGCATTTTGGGTAGACAGGAAACAATAGATGGATGTAGTGATTGAAATGTGGATTTTATATATAATCATGTTTTTCTATTTCTCAACTTATCAGAATAATTCATGTATAAATATAATAATCCTAATTTTGGTGTGTCAATGGCTATGCTCCTTCATGGTGATTGACATATTGCCAATTTTCAAAGTTGAGGTTTTTGCTATTTGCTGTAAGTTTGAAAATCTTGCAAGTCTCCAATGACATTATCTTTAATTTAACAATTTTCAACTCAGTTTTGACCCTTTTAAAATTCGGAAAAATTTGATGAATGAATGACTAAAAATATTTTTTTATGGTTTAAAAATCAATATATGTAATATAATGTCACGTTTTCAGAATCCACGCGGCGTATGGGCTCACAACTTAGTTTCATCAATTCTTTCAAGGTATAATGCTGAATCCACTTGTATTTGTGATCATTAGAATGTTTCTCACTTTTTCTCCTCATTTTGTTAACCACATAAATACAAGTCATATAAAAAATACAGGGCATGTTAATAGACCAAGCAAATGGGTTGGCAATTATTATAAAAGGAAAAGGAGGTGGATTGGGAGAGGGGGGATCAAGTTTCATCCTCAAACCATAAGAAAGGAGGTAAAAAATGGAAACAAAACATTTAAAAAAGCAAAAATCAAAGTTTCTATAGATAGTCATCTCATCTCTTATTCTTAAGTCTTATCTTGTCCCCCCCCCCCCGGATAAGACACAATGATATTAAGAAAAAAGAGTTTTAAACAATACAATAAGTTAAAGTGCAGAAAGAATTGCTAAACATCCTAAGAAAAGAAGATAAGAACACAACTTTGATTAAAGTATGGGAAAAAATATGAAGCAATGATAAAATTTCATGCTAGGTTATAATAGATGAATAAGTAAGATCAGTAGGAATAGGAATAAAGGACTTGTGAATATAGTTGATGGTGAGCAATCGTTTGGATGCGCATTATCTTTGTTGATTCAAGGGCAAAAGTTGTTGATTATATAGCACAAGTCAATTAAAAAAAGATTATACTCCTGCTAAAATGTCAATACGTATATGGAATATTTATAACCTCCTAAAAACTAAAATACTCCAATTCTAAATATAAGAACTAGATAACTAACTTGTATATATTAAAAAAATAACTAATTTAATTATTTATAATAAATATGTATTAGGTTATCTAAAATATCCTTTTAATCATTACCCCCATTGATCTAATAATAAGAATAATTTGAAAAAAAAATTATAAATTTAAAAAACAAAATAAATTAAAGTGTTACATTTTAAATGAAAATACACTTTTCAGCTAGTTCATACATTTATGGGATGAGGGAGTAACAACAAAAATCAAATACTAGAACGTTCCACGAATAAAATTAAAAGAATGCTTCGTTGGTATTTTGGGCTGGAAATCATCTTCAACTTTTACATCTTAAAGAATAAAAACAAATTGCAGGCATTATATATTTAAAGCGCCCCAAGATTTTTAAGAATTTTGTACCATATATACTTTTCGATTCTAGCAGTCATACTTAAGTCTTGGTTCCATTTCTACAAATTCATGTAGAAGAGATGATGACATAATCTCAATTTAAAAAGATTGTAATATGAAAGCTACTTAATTATCTATGCAACATAGTTTTGAGGATCCTTTATGAGAGGTTTTAATTTTATTTCTTAATATGATTAATTAATGAAATGGACTTCTTTTATATGTAAAATGAAAAAAAAAAATACATTAAATATTTAAACATCTCTAAAGTGTAGTCCATAAAAAGAACAAGACCCATTGAAAATATTGTAGCTTATAAAAAAGACCAAAGGGAGTATAGATAGTAGTATATTTAGGGAAAAAAAATTGTTTAAACATCACTTGTTCCCACTTCTTCTCTCATTTTTCTCATACATTCTCTTTAAATAAGAGTATATTTAGAGAAAGAAATACATTTCTAACATATTTATTATTTTTAACTAATTTCTTAATATACAGACTTCGTTATTTGAAACTCATACAAAGCATCAGGGAGATATTATCAGACTAAATAAGCTCATGAATTATATAGAATTTGAGATGATTTATATAGTTGAGAATTTATAAATCATATGACTACTGCAGATGAGACCAAAACTGCATAGGTGATCGTGATTTGTGGCTTTTGCCCATTAATGCATAGGGTTACAGTTTTTTTCTTTTTCCCAAACAATGCCTCATCCAGGGCGACATTGCCGATACTTCTAGAATAAAGCCCAAGGCTTGAAGTGCACAATGCATTTTCAGGGACCACCCGATTTAGGTTTTTGCCCAATCCAATTATATTACTGAACAGCACTATGATCGGATCCACATCCTCCAATTGCACTTCGCATGTTGTACCTTTTCAAAATACCCTTCATGCAATTAAGCGTCAATTTATCTGGAATACCATTTTTTTTAATTGCTCTTAAATTGTGTCGTTGGGTCAAAGAAGTTTTATATTATGGACTAGAGAAAGTAGTAAGAGATGCAAAAGACGGGGGAATGCAGAAAAAGAAATAAACACCAGGTCGGTTTCCCTCCCACGTCAACATCTATCTATTAGTTTATTAGTTTATTCACGATACAACCTGATCCTTCTAGTTCAAGACCAAGTGACCAGAAGAAACTATGATATGACAACATAAGTAAATATTAACAAGACTAGTCACCCAGAAGCAACAACACAAATTGCATCCAATTTTTAAGGTTCATAATGACCAAAAAAGAGTAGAAAGCAATACATGGTGGAACAAAGCTAAGCCAACCTACTGAACAGAACAAAGGGGGAAGGTGCAGAGCAAACAAGTAGGATAAGGATACTAATGTCAGCAAACAGGAAAAGACAGCCAACCAACCGACCAAAAATACGCTAATGACACCCCAAATAAAGATATCCTAATATAAATAGAATTCTTTTCAAATTTTGGCCTATTGGTCCCTCACTTGGCCATCATGACCTTGACAAACTCCTCGTAGTTGATCTGACCATCACCATCAACATCAGCCTCGCGGATCATCTCATCAACTTCTTCATCTGTCAGCTTCTCGCCAAGATTTGTCATAACATGGCGGAGCTCGGCTGCAGAAATGAACCCATTCTGGTCCTTGTCAAATACACGGAAAGCTTCCTTCAGCTCCTCCTCTGAATCAGTATCTTTCATCTTCCGAGCCATAAGGTTGAGGAACTCTGGGAAATCAATGGTACCGTTTCCATCAGCATCAACCTCATTTATCATGTCCTGAAGCTCAGCCTCAGTTGGGTTCTGCCCAAGTGATCTCATCACAGTCCCAAGTTCCTTGGTAGTGATACAGCCTGCAGAATATTAATAAATTAATAAATTTCAGAATTACTATCACATGTTATATTTTCATTGGAATCTTATTCAGAGGAAGCTTCGTTGAGAAGGTCTACCTATAAGCTATAAGCAACCACATAATAGAGATTAATGACCATTGGTCAATGATATGGACATCATTTTCACGACCAACAGTAAATGACTATATAAGGAAGTCATTGCCCATTGGGGCATTTCAACGCAGGTGCGCACTAAACAACCAATTGTCTCATTTCTGCTGTTAAATCAAGTACCGGCTAACTAAGCACTAGAGCTAACAAATTAGTCAGTCTCCATACGACAGCTAATTCCTTGGAAAACACTACATTTGACGACCATTTTCAAATGAATGGACATAATTCTTGAACCCAAGCACCAACCCCAGAGGAAAAAGCTCTCGCCAAATTGTTACCTAGCAGATTCAGTAACGCTGGCCAGAATTCAATTAGAAAGATCCTCCTTCGGATCAGAAGTATGACAATTCTCATAAACAGGATGACACTAACAGTCATAGATCGACTAATCATAAAAGTCCAATCCAAATGTCATTGACAGGGCTATTTCATCTCAGAAATACCAGCACATGCCATAGAAAAAGAAAACAAAATGCTGATCCAATGCATTAAACTTAGAAGGCCCTTTCCGTATTGGACTGTCGTAAATCAGGAGCAACAACTTGATCATCAGCAAAAGCCGTCTGATCGCATCACAAGGCTAAATCAAATCTCTCGCGGAGATTAAAAAGAAATGCGAGAGTGAAAGAATTTCGTAGGCATAGAATCAGAGAATACAGACATTCATCACATCAACAATCACACACCACAAATAGACAAACTCAAATCAAAAGCGAAAAGTCAAACAAGAAGGAACCCTAGATCCCGCAGATTATGTCAATTTCAAAAGGCCAGGGAGCAAATTCGACATACATAACGGCAGGTCAATCGCAACCAGATCTAAGGAGAACACAAAGCAAAATTATGCAGTAAGATAAAGAAAACACCCGAGAAAATGAAAGCAAAGACAGAAAAACATGAAATAAAGAAAGGATCTGAGAAATGAGACCATCGCCATCCTTGTCGAATAGGCTGAAGGCTTCCTTGAACTCGGAGATCTGGTCGTCGGTGAGCTGATCGGCCATTTCGGGGAGAGAGAGGGGATGAGGGATTCAAAAGAGAAAGTGGAAGAAAATGGTGTGTTTGTGATCTGCGTGGTCTGTCGGGAGGATGTGGAAAACAATTGAGAACGAATCAAGAAGCAGTGGCTATTTATATGGGGTTAGGGATGTCCCAAGCTCGAGTGCGTCATCACGTTCCCCGAGCCCCACTCACTCCTTTTTTCTTTTCTTTTTCTTTTTCTTTTTTTCTTCTCAATTACTTCTATTCAATATTTCAATTAACGTAAAGTAGTAAATTTGTCCTATATTTCTCTTTCTTTTCATATCTAAATATAATTTTTTCCAAACTATCCTGTAAATTATGTAAGTTTAAAAAATTTTCATCGCATAGGTAATTTCAATACAAATAATTAAAAAAATATTTTAAAAAATTAATATATAATTTTTAAATGATTAATTTAATTAACTTTTTAATATCTATAAATTAGTTAAATTTTATATTTAGGATTGGTAAGTAGTAACTCTTGGTAAGTAGTAACTCTGCTTCATAGTATAAAAGCTAGTTACAAATTTAATTTAGTTCTACATATAAGATTTTAATCGACTCTATTTCTAATATTTATTTATTTTCTCTATGAAGGACCTATAGTGATTGCAAATTTTAAAATATTTTCATAAAAGGCAACTTATACCTATGATTAATAAGGATATCTTAGAAAAGATAATACTCATTTATTAAAATAAATTAACTCAGTTAATTTTCTTAATTTTTGTAAATTATTTATCTAGCTCTCATAGTACTCCTTTGATCCTTAATGTTGGACCTAATTTGAAAATTGATGTTAGTTTTATATATAAGACTTATTTGATATGTTATCATTTTTTTTCAAATTAACCTTATTAATATTTTCTTAACAATAATCAAATAAAAGAGGGAATAAGAGAATTAAAAAAGATAATTAGAGTATTTTAGAAAAATAAATATAATACAATAACTAATTTAACTGATATTTTTAATTTACTCAAATTAATTAATTAAATCTTACATTAAGGACTAGAAGAGCATTTGTTTTTGAATAAATTATATTTACGTTATTTTTACATTTAACATACGTTATTTTGAATAAACTGTGCATGTTTTTAATAATTGTTTTCAATTTATGGAATTTTGTTGATAAGACACTTTTTATTTTTTTTAAATTATTTTCAAAAAATAATTTTCACGTCATTGTATCAGAATTTTAAAAGAATGTGTATAGTTTATTCAATAATTTTAGGGTCATACTTGAAGAAATAAATTTAGAATGAACTATATCTGTTTTAAAATTATATGTTTCTAACCCTCAATTGGCCCCATATTGTTCCCCCTTGCATCAATCTAAATCTAAAATATCAGTGATGACAAAACATTTATTTAATCATTTGGAAGCAGAGGCTTAATTTTTAAGAACTTTTAATATTGAGACCTGAAGTCGTAACAGCTACAAGCCTCAACATTCATGGTTTCTTACTAGCACTGTACATTTTCATTAACTTTTATATTGATTTTATAATGCTACTAAGATAAGGAGTTGATTTATAACTCACAAGATCATGGATTCAAATCCTCCTATCGATATTAAGATATTGTTGGTCGACGATCTGTAAATATATCTGTAAGCACCGAGAGAATATTGATTTCATATTTATACTTATTAGTCTTATATGATTGTTTATATTTTTGTCCCTTTTTGTTAACATAAATATATATTTATGAAAAAAGAATATTAATTGTATTGATTGCATGTATTAATTATAAAGATCATAAAATGATCTAATTAATTTTAAATATTTGACAATCTAATGTATCTATTTTATTTATTACATTTAATAATTTATTAAGAATAAAACAGCTTGAAATTACTAAATTTCAAATTAGGTTTGATAATAATACTTTAATAAAGTCTTGACAATATTGAATTTGCAAGTAACAACACATTCTTTTAAAAATTTCTTATTTAGGATTTAGGATTTTAAACATGGCAAGTATAATTTATAATACAAAAAATTTTAAAGAAATAATCAAGAAACGTATTAAAGATTGAAAGTTAAAGTAAAACTAAAGGGGAAAAAGCTTATTTAAAGCTAATATAATACTCCTCCAATCCTTAATATAAGACCCATTTAACTAATTTGATTAGATTAAAAAAGTCAGGTAAGTTAGTTAATTATAAGAAATGTGACAAGTTTTTCCTAAAATACCATAATCATCTTTCTTAATATCCTCTCTTCCTCTTCTAGTTGATTATGGTTAAAGGAGCATTCATAGGGTTAATTTAGAGAAAATTAACAAATATGATAAATAGGTCTTATATTTAGAACCAAAACCAACTCAACAATTAGGTCCTATATTAAGGACCGGAGGAGTATAAAGTTTATATCAAATAATACTATTATTTACAAATAATGTACAATGAACTCAATTATAAAAATTTAGAATAGTAAACGATACACCCCTTTATTATGGTTGTTTGATATATGTCACAAACGTGGCAGTCAAATGTGAGAAAAAGTCAAAGATAAGAGCTATTAGTGATGGCAACAAAGGGGCAAGTGGACTGATGATGGCCGATGGGGGGAATGAATAGACTTGATTTTTCTTGGTTAAATTCAAAGTTGTATTATTGGAATTACATGTGGGAAAGTTGAAGGAATTATATAATACTATCTCCGGTTCTAATTATAAGAGTCAGTTGACTAATTTGAGGAGATTAAGGAAATAAGTTGAGTTAGTTATTTGTCCTAAATAAAAGTTGTCTTTCCTAAAATATCTTTGCTAATCAAGTGTATTGACTAGAACTATCATTGTTAGAAAAGCTACTTTGAAACAAAAATGTATAAATATAAGAGACAAAGTGGATTAGGATCTTATATTTAGGATCAAAATAAAAATCAAACAGAGTCTTATATTAAGGATATAATGTACTAATAGTCTTAAAAAAAGTCCAAAAGAAAGTGAAGAATAATCTTCGCGTCCTGTTCGTGGGTCAGTCTGATTACCCCACCCCAGTGCGATTTGCATTGGGTGCTCATCAAGCTGATGAGCACCCAGTGCTCATCAGGATCTGGACCGTCCAGATCGGATCTGGACGGTCCAGATTTTATTTCTTTTTTATTTTTTATTTTTTAAAAATAATTATTTTAATAGGTATAGAATAAAAAATAAAGATAATCTCTTAACTATCATGCTTTTAAAAAATTTTTTCTATTTTAAAATAATTATTTAAAAATATTAAATCTGGACGGTCCAGATTTCTCATCACTTGATGAGCACCGAATGCAGGCCCACCCCAGTGTCTTTTTGTATGCCATTTATTATTATCTTCCAGATGCTTCATACTTTTCTTTAACATAAATCAAAACTATTTTATTTTTATTTTTTTGCTATTCAGAATGACCATTCAAACTAATTTGAGAGCTTGATACTGAAATTCTGAAATTTGACAATGATATCCTATAGTTGTGTCAAATAGTTACACAAGTGTTTACGTATCGCCTACAAATAATGTTTTATATTTTTAATTTTTTTTGTCAGTATATTTTTAATTATGTTATTATAACTAGTACTTTTTTAGTTCTAAATATAAAACCTGTGTAGTATGATCGATACTACAAAATAAATCTTATATTTAGGATTAGAGGAGTAATTCTTTTTCTACCCTACTCGGACTACGAACACATGTTGAATTGAATTCTATATCTTTTTCTCTTTCCTTCTTTCTTTTTATTTTTTTTATTTTTTGCTTTTTTTCTTTCTTTGTTTTTTTTTTTTTTTTGTGCAAGAGAGGGGCACCAAAACAGGTACTTGAATTCATTAATTGAAAGATTTGATTCTTTAGGATCCGTTTGCTATAAGGGAAACGGAGGGAAAGAGGCTAGAAAAAATTTTGATGAGCTTATTTTAAAAAAATTGAAAAAGTAGGGTTAAAATTTTTTGATTAATTTTAATTACTCTTTTATCTTACATTTTCTCTTTATCAAAATTTTATAAGCCCACTTTTTTAATTTTTTAAAACGAACTCACTAAAATTTTTCCTCTCCTTCCTTTCCTTTCATTTTTCTCGTACCAAACAGACCATTGGTAATTGACTTATGTTTTCGGAATTTCCTTACCCCAAAAAAAAAATTAATAAGAAAAACAAAAACAGAAGCGTTACCCATAACTCAACCTTGACACCTTTCTTATCTTCTAACCATAACTCATTGACGTTTGCTTCCCCAAGCCTTTTTAGTTCTTGGTTTTTTGGCCGGAACATTTTTTTTTAGTGTAAAAGACGTTACATGAAAACCAAACATCTTCTTATTTAATACTGTCTCCGGTTCTTAATATAAGACCATTTTGACTTTTATTTTATTTCTAAAAATAAGACACCAATCCACTTTGTCTATCATATTTATGCATTTTTTTTCAAGATAGTCCGTCTAATAATTATAGTTCTAGCCAATATAGTTGATTAGTAAGGATATTTTAGGAAAGACAACACCTATTTATTATAAATAACTAACTTAACTTCTTTCCTTAATCTCCTCAAATTAGTCAACTGGGTCTTATAATTAGAACCAGAAATAATATTCATTTTATTTATTTAAGAAAAAAGCATACTTCTTACAAAATTTTCTATTTTAATTCTAACGTAGGAGGTAGAAAGTTTGGACTTGCTCCCCTCCCCCCCCCCCCAAAAAAAAAAAAAGAAATGCCAAATCGTGGTAATCCCAAATGGTTATTTTACGCGGTTATAAATATACCTCCAAAAGAAATAGAATAGAGAAAAGTAAAATAATTAACTCTTCTGAAAAATTTGTGGCTAACATGCAAGTCCAAATCATTGTTCATTAATTTTAATGACAAAATGTTTAAGATAAATTTAAAAGGCTGACGAAAATCTTGGTAGGTCAGAGCTCAAAACGAGCTCATTACTAGTAAATTACCCATAAATAAGATGCTTACGTGAACTTGAAAATTCAAACTTGGAATTAAACCAACATTCATTGACCCCAATGTTTCAATTCTGAATATTTTGATTTTGCAAAGTACATGTCTAAATCATTGCCCATCATATCTACAGATTCATTTCTAGGGATTGCAAAATCAAGCTGTAGATTTGGTCACAACCATGTTTTAGTTTTGTCCGGTAAGATTACAACTCCCATCCTATTTATAACTTTCAAATTTAGAAACAAAGTTAATGCATTTATAAACTACAATTAGAAATTTATCTTAACATTTAATATATCTTTTTAATTTTATTTTTAATTATTTATTCTCTCTCATTTATCTTACTCTGTCTTATCATCTTTTTCCGCACATATTCTTTCTTTTTTTTCTCATTTATTATAAAAACATAATTAAAAATAAAACTATATCTCCAATCTATTTATTGTTTTTAATAACAAATTTTAACTAACAATTTATTATTTATGAATTAGTTATTTAAAGCTTATAATAAGAAGCTAAAGGAGTATAAAATTATCTTTTCAATATATTACAGAAAAAGCACAAACTTCCATGTCAAACAGCAATTATATTGAAATGATCCCACCAGAAACATATAACTATAAAAAAAAAAAAAAGGATTCATTTGCTGATCCAAAAAAAAAATTCATGACAAATGAATGATAAATTCCGATGCAAGAAATGACAAGATTTTTTATTAATTATATTCTTTTATCATGATCTCATGGTAATTTCCCCTTATATTGGTTGCATTCACGCGGGCTAATTGCACAAAGAAAAGAAATTTAATGTTCAGCGGTGTATCCTTGGAATTAAGCAGGTGATTCATCAAGAAACTTGTGAAAGCATTGATCCAAACTATGTCTAATTTGACACAACCGACAAAACACCATGGAAAGACTGCTGTAAACCTGTAATAGCATTCTTCTTCAACAGGCATTTTAGCTGGGGAATGATAAACCACTAAAAATCACCATCATCCAACATAATTTATATATGATTTATAAGCAGGACAGAGCTACCTGGGCGGTAACATACTGCACTAAGGTATAGTAAAAACACTCCGAAAATCTCAACTAATTGCTTTGTCCTGCTCAATTGTTGGGGTTGATGAAAAACTCCGTAGAAAATTTATCACCTGATATATTCTATTTTAGTTGGAATTCAACATCAGAGCAATCTGCTCAGAGACTTGATAAGTATTTTCAGGTTCTTTCTTGTAGTCTCATCGCCAGTAAAACCAAGAATATCAGAGCTGATATTCTGCAATAATAAACATCAAAAGAAAAGTTATTCATCATCAATTAAAACTCTAGGCTGTTGTAAAGGGCTTTACCTCAATGTTCTTCAGGGTGAAAATAAGAGTGTAAATGGATTTCTGAATCAGTTCCGTGTTCTCAGGGGTCATAATGGAGGAGTTAACCCTTCTGCATAAACATGTGATCTATCGATCAGCTGTCACATACTTCAAGAATGGACTTCAGGGTAAAATAAAAGGTGAATGAACTCTTTAAAATCAGCTCTCATGATGAATGAATTTACCCTTCTCCAAAGTTAAAAGATATCCCTACAAGTCTTCAGGAATCTAATCTAACATCCTATTTCTGATTTTTAAGTTTCCTGTGGATACTACTAATTCAAAAAAAAAAAAAGAAAGAAAGAAAAATGACATACCTATTACAAATAATAAATAGAGTTTTCAAGCAATCAAGATATTCATAGACTGCAGACTGAAATGCTACTACTTTGACCATTTAAAACTTGTGCCCACGGAAAAAATATTTAGTTATCATGATAGTTAGACCGCCCATGGCCCAAAATCCAATCTTTGCGTACTTTTGCGCAGGCAGGCCATTGATTGGACACAAAATTATGAGCAGAAACAACAATTATAGACAGCATCGGGTCTATCTTAAACATAGGACAAGAACAACATAACTTCATTTAAAAACTCCAAACAATTGTCCACGTCTTCATCCCAAATCTCCTCAATCTATTCCAAGGTCAGATGTTAAAAGGCTAGTTGTCATTTTCCACACTAATGTCCATGTGCCGCACTGCTACGTGTGTGCAGGCATATTGGAGTAAGACAACTGACCTCAAATCCTCAGAGGCTTGTGTAAGGCTTCGGGTTAAATTCTCAGCTTCTTTCAACAGCCCACTATCATGAACTTCAGCCAACAAAGGTTGAATGTCTTCAGCCATGGCTTTGATCTGGGACATCACTACATCAAAGCCAAAAGTATGGGTATTAGAATGCATAACCGAATAATCACAGAAAGAGAGTAAATTCCCAACAACAGAAATAAGGTACATGGATACCAAAGAGATTTAGAGAACATATAAACACAGCAGAAAGGTTACTGAAACTTCTCATTATCATTTTGTTTAACTATTTGCCCATAATTACAGTGTTGTAGTATCACCACAAACTGCTAGAGCGACCCAAACAGCAACGGACTGACAGTTAACTGAGATAATTTCCTCACATTTTAGATGATTAAACTGATTTTACATGCAGCAAAATTCTAAGTCACTTAACAGATTATCTCAAGCTGACCAAAATTATTTCCTTTTGCTACCTATGAATGCTTAACGGACAAGAGCATGGATTGTAAATGCCCAGAATGTGACAAAATATCTCTACATGTCAACCTCCATCTCCTAAGTTCCTTAATACTCGAATTTAGCATTTAATAGTAAATTGATTCACTACATTTAATACATACATACATACATACATATATATATATATATATATATATATATATAAGGAGCAGAAGAATAGAATTGAGTTCTCATACAACCATTTCAAACAGATAACAAGGGATTGGCATTCTTGTAATGATTTAACACATCACAAGCTGCACCTAACAATGACTCAACTTGAGGTTGAGAGAGAAAAAATTTTTTACTATCATGAAATTATCCAGGTTTTACTGGAAAGAAAATTGTCTATCCTGTTGAAACAATTTATTACCATGAGTGATGCATGACTAACATAGAATAGTACATCACACCTTTGTAAGAAGTGGCCTTGCTTCTTCAACGACAGAAGAAACTCGTTCAGCAAGGAGATACGTATTAAAAACGCCAATTTCTTCAACATCTCGTCCAATACGGGTAAATATCCCAACCAATGCATCTAAGCTGACTCCTTGGTAACCCTTCATCTTTTCTCGATCACATACAATAAGACCTTCTTTCTGACATTCTTGGTCAAGAGGTCCAGCTGTTGGTGTTGGTACTGGGTCTCGAGGAGTAATGTCAATCAAAGTTTCCATAAGAAGGCCAGACTGATTAACTTCAATTAATGAATTTCGGGGTATGATTGTTTTGTCATCTTCAATCTGCAAATTAAAATACAGAGATTTAGTATATTGCACCAACCAAAACAATGAAATGCAAATCCAAACAAGTTTGATGCAAACATGGTTGCATAATTAAGCTAATCATAAAAACAAACCTCTACAACTGCTTCGATACTTTCTAATGAAGGATTCACACGAATGACATTGCCGACTGTCACTCCTCTAATCCTCACAGGAGTTCCAGTGCTTAAACCACAAGCCTGAGCAAACTCAAACACAGCTGTGTACTTCCTGAATTTGGATCGTATTTGAAAACCCCTCAACCAGGCCAAACTGAGTGCAAATAGAACTGTACCAGACAAAAGAAACAGTCCAACCCCACCTTCCCAGATACTCCTACGACCAAACCCAAAATCACTTAATGGGCGTAATGTTTTCTTCCAAATAGTACGAGGTACATCCAAAATAACTGCAAGTGGACTCTTCGTTTCAGAAATAGATGGTGATTGACCATGTCCTGCTTCAGCAGACGTAGCCCTTATACTCTTGAATTTTGTTTGAGTTCTAGGCGGGAGATAAGGAGTGCACTTAAGAGAATTCCCCGGTAAGATTAATAACGACGAAGACAAAGCAGTTGGCACTGTTGAGCCCTGAACTAGTCGTGTCCCAGCCATATCTGATGCAAACGCAGATCACAGATGATGCACCAAGGAGCTGTAAGGGAGAAAAAACCCGTCAAATAATCAATTTCGTAAGTTTCAAAACTGACAAAAATAACTCGAGCAGAAAAAGACGTAACACTTGAATGAGGTACGCTAATGATATAAACCAAAAGAAGTTTTTTTTTTAAAAAGATTATATAAGTTTAATACAAACCAACCCTCATTTATCCTTTCCTCACTGTTTCGTTACCGTCCTAGGTTTGATACAGTAAATATAAACAAAATTAAAGTAGGTAAGACTTCCACCACAACAAATGGAATGGATAATGAATAAAGATCACCTCGGCATCAGTTTTACTTGATGTCAGTTTCCGGCACCCCAATCCCCAATAAGATCGATACAATCTAGGAGAAAGTTTCAGGTTGTAACTAAATAGCCCTCACAAGTGATTCTTAAAACCAAAATTTTTCATTAAAACGAAAACTCAGACAATTCACACTGTTGAATGAATAATCTTTGGCGGTGAAGTAATCACCAAGCACTTCCCCCACCGAGACCGGAAGGATTAAGGAATGAATCATTTGCGCACAGTAATGAAACCAAAAAGTGAAAAAACAAAATAAAATTCGAAGTGATTACTAGTTTATATTAGAATTAGAGGTAAGCTGAGAGAGAAGAAAAACAACATACCGAGAATGGAGGCGAAAGATCTCTATACAGGTGATTCACCCATCGCCAATTGGGTGCGACGCCCAAAGAAGAGGACGGCAGGTAATCAAAAGGAGAACAGAGATGGCCAAAAACAAAAAGTTAAAGTTAAAATTAAAATTAAAAAAGGAACACTGAGTCGCAATTTTCACGTTGCAGGGGACGAGGCCCAATACAGCCCAAGATAATACTACACACGGTCCATCCGAAGTTTTTTACCAGAATTTGTTTTTATATTTCTAATGGAAGTTTGAACCATTACCAGAAGTGTTCACATTCAATACCCGATAATATCTAAATAGGATTTTTTTTAATATGATAATATCTGTGTTTAGCAAAAACAACAGTAATATAACTCCCAACCGGGGTTAAATTTAGTAGAATGGGACTAGTTTCTTATAAAGTGAAAAATTAAAATTAAAATTTCTTCTAAGAGAAGTACCTATACTTTGAACAATAATGAGTTGGCTAAACTATTAAATTTGACGACTTTAATTTAATTAAGTTTCATCCAAAACAGTGAATATCTTGCAGATCATCCAAAGTTCATTATATTGAATGGTCTGCAAGATGTTGGAATTCAACCAAATTGAATTGGTCGATTTTGATTTTATTTGTTCAAATTTGGATTATTTTGGTTGAATAATTGTTTTAATTTTTGTATGGATTTTCCACTTAGATTTGTATAAAATTCATAAATACTTGATACAGCAAAAAAAAAAATTTAAGAAAATTAGACCTAATAAAAAAATATGACAACAATCTTGTGGATGAAATTGCTACACATCAAATTAGAAACTACAAAAAAAAAATCGTTGTCTTTGAAAACAAATTACCTTTTATTAAGGCAAAGTTTTGACCATTTTTGTTTTCAAAAGGTAATGATATTTTTTTAACAAAAAAATTACATATCTCTACATTTATTTTCATAAAATTTCAAATTCTAGATATTGTATCTTGTTGTAAATAACGTGTAAGTGTGTCAAAAGAAGAGTTCCACACTATTTGGGATTGTGGGGGTTCAAGTAATAAGTAATCTTAAACTACTAAATGAGCCAAGAAGAGGAGTGGGCTTGCACGGATAATGAGCCATCGGAAACAAATCCAACAATTTACTATCACCTCTTATGCATTAGTCAAATGCAATACTGGACATTTTATTGGAGATATATGTCTAATTAATATATCATTTTAATTACAAGTATACCTCTTCAATGTTCGAAACCAAAGATTTTACTCATCTTAAATAGTCATTAAACAAATGAATTACTACTTGAAATCACTCACTTAATTATGAGTTAATTTCCATTAAACATGTTTAAATGTGTCCAATGATATTGTCATTCGCAGCCTATAAAAGGTGCATGAGAGTGAAGTTCATGATAACCTCTTGAGCTTTGAGCTTTCAAGCAACTCTCTCTTCCCTCCTCTATTATTCTACCCTGTTAAGTTCTTCTGTCTTTTGCTATTCTGCTCACCCTGCTTTTGCAAGAAGAATCCAT
This sequence comes from Neltuma alba, assembly GCF_004799145.2. NCBI lineage: Eukaryota > Viridiplantae > Streptophyta > Magnoliopsida > Fabales > Fabaceae > Neltuma > Neltuma alba. Next base: position 58,481 of record NW_021634944.1, on the reverse strand, counting down.
TTAATCTCAAGGAGCGTCACTTCTTGCTTTGCCAGTCATTGTAAAATAGTTCTTAAGGACAGTGTCCATAAGATATGACTCGGATTTACCATTTTTTTGCAAGTATTATCGTCAACAGAACTTGCATCGCATTACAGAAGAGCTGGAAGATCCGCTGGATTTTTAGAGAACTTAGGTGCGGCTACCAACATATCTTTTATTAAATGTCAAACTAATAGATCTTTAAAGAAACACTGGGGCACGTAGGGCAAAAGAGAAATCCGAATTTGGCACCAAAAATAAAAATTATAATGACTTTAGCAGACGAAATGATAATATTTTATCAACTTCAACTTTTTTGTGATATTTATTTGCAAAAATTTAAAATTTTTTTTGCCCTCGTATTTTCTTATTTCAAACTTGTTAATTGTATGTGTGATATTTAATTATAGGAATATAGCAAAAAATAAATAAATATAAAGAGCTAGTTTCTTTGTATTTAAACAAAATTCAAACAAATGATTTTTGGATCACCTATGCATATAAAAAAAACAAAATAAGAGGCACAGAATTAACTCCTCAAATTCATTGAATTTATAATAATGAAACATTATTATAACATATCAATTTAGTAATAGGATCTAATATATAAATTGAATGTTAGGATTTAGTTTTTTTCAATATATATAAATAAGGCTATATATTTATTTAATTTTCTAAAATTAAATAAGGATCAAATCAAAATAATTTTGAAGAGACATCTGATCCCTACCCATTAATATATAACATAATATCATTATATCTTGATCAAAGAAAGATAAATAAATGGCAATTTAAATCAGTGACGCCTCTTCTTGCACTCCCGTTGATGAGGGCTGTCGTTTTACCCTCCTGAAATTTAGCAACTTTCATATCTTGGAAAGTACCGGCTTAATTTCAATAATTTTTTTTGAATTAATATTTCCAACATTCATTCATTTGTAATGTGAGAATTGAAACTAAATATTGTGATTTGTGATAATACTTTTAGAAGACAGCTTCATTTGTGATATATGACCATATCCTGCTGGTGAAGTTTCAATGTCGTTATTTATAAACAAAAGTGCGATGAAAAATGCGTGTTGGGCAGACTAGTGAATATTGAATGATACATATCATGAGCTTTGGATGGTCTGCAAAAATGTTGAGCCCAACCAAATTAAATGGGTCCATTTGATTTTATTTGTTCAAATTTAAATTATTTTGGTTGAATAACTATTGCAAAACTAAAGTATATATTTAATTTTTTAATTTTATAACGAGTTTTAATTTAATTTATTAACTTTAAAAATTATACTTTTAGTTCTTTAACTCTAAAATTATTACAAAAAAATGATGTATTGAGATCTTAAATATTGATAAAATATTTTCAACTGTTAACATATTGAATTTAATTTTTAAAACAACTATTATTGTTACAAAAAATTATCATTTAAGCATAACAATTTTAGGGTTAAATGATCAAATGTATGTTTTTTTAAAGTTAAAGAACTAAATTAAAATTTTATATAAAATTAAAGGATCAAATACATATTTTAGCCTTGTTGTAATTTTGGATGGATTTCCCACTTAGCTTTGTACAAAATTTATAAATACTAGTTGATTTGGCCAAAAAACAAAAAGATTGGCTAAATTAGGCCTAATTGGCATCAATTAGGACAGCGTGATCCAATCAACTGAATGAACCAAACCGAAATATTTTCATCCAATTCAGTTTCGTTTGATTCAATATGTACATATCTTAAAAAAAATTAATTTACAAAGAGTTAAGTCTTTTTTTAGTGTGAAGTTCCGAAGATATAATGGATGAGTGAGTTATAAAAAAATATTAAATAATATTAGAATATGATTTCGTAATATCATCTATTAGTTAGTTGTAATAAAACAATAATGCAAGGATACTATAGGGATAACTTTTTTTTTTCAAGTAATTTAAAGTAAATGTTGAATCATTGAAATTAAATTAAAATATAAACTTTATTTTCTAATGAAACCTCTACGTAATCATTATAAACAGGAGAATTGGACCGAAACAATCAAACTTACGATGAGTTTGACCAGTCCAAATTTTAATTAATTTAATGTCACGTAACATTCTTTCCCAACATATTTCATTCCTACACGTAAACGTGGTCAATTTGATAGTAGCCCAAGCACCATTGACCTTAAGACAAATTACAATGAAAGTAAAGCCATTATAATATCATCAACTAGAATCAAGTCTAATAAAAAGAATTAATTCTTCAAAACATAGTGAACCAATATTTGAATTCTCACTAAAAGAGACATCCGCATTTAGTATCTAATACTCCTCCGGTCCTTAATATAGGACCCAATTCTTGAGTTAGTTTTGATCCTAAATATAAGACCCATTTCTCATATTTATTAATTTTCTCTAAATTACCCTTATAGATATTCCCTCAACCATAATCAAGTAGAAGAGGGAGAGGAGTATTAAGAAAGATGATTATGGTGTTTTAGGAAAAATGTGTCACTTTTCTTATAATTAACTAACTTACCTAACTTCCTTAATCTAATCAAATTAGTTAAATGGATCTTATATTAAGGACCGGAGGAGTAGTATTTTAAAGAAAAACAAAGCTCGTATTGTCTAATTCCAATATTTAAGTCGAGAGGTATTATTGTAGTTGTGATTTGTATTAAAAAAAATCATTTTTCATTTTTCTATGTTTTTTTCCATTTATCCAAACATCAGAACTCAGAAAAGGACCTTTTCTCTGCTAAAATCTTAACTTAAGAGAAACGAAACTGAAGTCTCCAGAACAGTACGAAATCTAATCATGGAGAGAACATACTTTAATAATCAGTGATCAGCAGAGAAAGAAAACAGGCAAGCCAACACGAATGGATATTGTCGAAATAAAAAATTCTAATAAAATCATTGACCAAACCAGAAAATGAAATTATAATAAAACCCTATCTCCAAGATATGAGGATAACTTCGAGAAGGACTAGGGTGGAAGCCTTTGCAAGCAAAATATTTGAATAATTTATGAAAAAGAATAATTATTTTTTCCATAGAATATAACCCTGTCAAAAAACAATTTATATTGAGTAAATTTAGAGAGCATTGGGATATTATTAACAGTGATATTTTTTTAATATAAACATTTTGATTAGGTTTGATCATATGGAAAAACATTAATTTTCCTCCACTTACGATCTTAAGGTCATTTCAAGCCAAAATTATTTATTCTTCCTAGATTCCTAATCTCATTCCTACATAAATTAATGAAGCATTTGTGAACCACATTTTTTTTTTCAGGAACCAACCTTCATTAATTTGTGTCATTGGATTAAAAATATCTTCAAAAAAGAACACAAAAAGTGTTTTTCCTTTTCTTCCTTTCTACTCTATAAAGGCCCAGTTTGGGAAAGCTAGCAGTAAAGGGAAATAAACTAACGAACGACATAAAGGTTGACTGACAATACATCCATATGATTTGCAGATGTTTCATTAACATGATTCAGCTGTTGACTGGCAATACTTACATGAACTATTATGCATGCTTTCTCACAATAATAACCCAGAAAGCCATGTGATGATGATCATATATGTCCAATCAAACCTCCAACAGGGTAGTTTGTTGGGAAAATTAAACCAGGAAACTGGAAAAATGACAGCATCATAAGCCATGAAGAAACTACACATGACAACAATATCGATGATTTCACTTTGGTTCTTGCATATCATCTTCACTTTTCCAGACGACATCCTTGAGAGTTGTCGATAGATTTTTGTAAAACTGCAGACAGGGACAGGCAAAAATTTGATTTTCAGTTACATCGAAGGTTTGTGTGGATATGCTCTCTGATAATATTCCAAGTAAACTTATATTTAGATTCCAGGAAGAAGTATGATCTCATCACCAATACCCAATTTCTGAACCAGTGTCCAAGTTAATCTCTCTGATTTTCATCCTTATTGTATTACCCCCAGCAAAAAGAACAGTCCACCAGCAAAACACGGCCCTAGTCTATGTTTGATCAATCCAGTAATTGAAAGATAATTATCACAATTTGGTCTTGAAGTTGACTAAAATAATTTTCAGCAAAACTCACTCCAAGATAATGGTGGTGCGTTCTTTGAAAGAAATGGAGTCAAATGATAGTAAATTGGTACCTATCTCTGAAGGACTAAATTTAACATGTACTTTTGAGGGAAATATATAATAATTTGCTATATCATTTTGCACGGGTTTCTACTTTCTAGTGAAATAAATTTCAGACTAAAAGCCTCACACGTAATGAAGAGTGAAGCTAGCTTCTCTCACATGCACAGCGAACAGAAAATTATAGCAAGCAATCAAGGACCTGGTGAATGAAAAAATCAAAGGGACAGAATGATATACCTTATGGAACTCCAACGTATCACCTTTTGCTTTCCTCACCTCAACCATGTGAAGGGAAGGTGCCACTTGAAATACCTGCTTAAAATATAACTCGTATACATCACACTGGACAAATTGTGTTACACTTCATTATATAACAAAAACTCATGTTATGTACCTCTGTGGCAACATTAAGGTTTCCTTTCCTTCCAGCCTTTACGTTTTCAAGCCTCATCTGTGGGTTCAAATACATAAAAACTAACTATAGATCAAGTTTTTCTTTGAGTGAGAGTTGATAATGAGTTCCGCAATTTTGGGTTACCTTGTAATTTTTCTTGCGCACATCGAAACCAAGAGGTTTTGCAGCTTCTTCGATCTTGTTGATTATCTCATTGGCAGGGCATTTTGAAGTGAATCTTGTTTCCCTTTTAAATCCCTGAAACAATTCACATCAGAATACAAAAATTCAAATAGTAATCAAGCAAAAAATTTCATATTCTGCTCAAGGTGGCATAGTAAAAGAAAATTTTCTGCCTAAATCAGATTATGCCTTGGACAAAAGTTAACCAGTTCCTTTATCTACCCAAAAAGTTATACAATTCCCATATCACATTTACATTACTTCAAATGATTGCGTAATTTTCCTATTTTTATATCACATAGCAAATGCATAGCAAAAAAGGGACGAGACTGATGCACTTGTATGATTGAATTCAAATATAATCATGATCAGATTAATCCGTTCGCTTCTATGGATTTCCTCGAAAATCTTTTTAGTACCGTATGCTTGAGAAGCAGAAGCAAAGAAATGGGTGCTCATTCAGCGAATCTACAGTTCCATAACAATACAAGAAAAACATACTCATCATGTAAAGTTGCGAACCTGCTCTATATCAAACAAATTTTCAAGGTTCAGCCCTTTGGACATGGAGATTAAGTCAAATGCATTCATAGGTGTTGGCTGTTCTTCTTTCTTCTCGGTCACATGGTGCTCCTGTGAACATGAAAAAACCCCTTTATGTTAGTCGTCACATAACTGACAGAAGCCAATACCGTAATCATAGTACTTATCATCTTCGACATACTTTGGAATCTTTAAAGACGGCTTCAACATCATCAATGTTGCCCTCTCCTTTCTCCTCAAAAACAGGAGGCTTGTAATCTTTCTTAAACCATTCATCTACTAGAATCTCCGATACCGTGATACGCTGTCATTGAGTGTAAATCAGAAACGCTGTCATTGAGTGTAAATCAGAAATGCATACCGTGAGGCATGTAACAGACTACTAAAATAGTAAAAGACAAGACAGGATTGTAAGTTCTCCATTTTTCTCTCATATTTTTTCCCAAAATGCTTCTGAAACGTCTACTTTTTTACACATTTCACAAAATTAAGTTGATATGGTGCCACTAAGTCAAACTCAGCCCACGGAAACGGCTTTTCCTTTCAGGCGAAAAAAAAATTCCTTTTTTTACAGTAGATGAAACAGCTAGAAAATCAAATGCTCTCTCTTACAGTTGCAGGGTTTGGATCCAGGATTCGAGCGATCAGTTTCCTGGCACTGAAAGAAAGCCAAGGGGGGCAAGTAAATTCAGCAGCTGAGATCTGTGGATCAGGAAAAGGAAGTAATAAACAGAAACTTAATGGGGAACAGGAAAATTGTGCAGAAGAAATCACAAATGCTCACCTTTTTATATAGGTTCACAAGATTAGGTTCATCGAAAGGCAGGTAACCTGCAAGCAATACAAAGAGAATCACCCCACATGACCACAAATCTGCAGTTGCCCCATCATAGCCTCTATCATTAAGGACCTGTTTAGAAAGAGTGCATATTATTATCATAGCATGGTTGAAATTTATAAAACACAAAAACACAGCAAAGTAGCAAGGGACAGTATTTGTTTGCACCTCAGGAGCGACATAATTTGGCGTTCCACATGTAGTATGCAGCAGTCCATCATCCTGTCAACACATCATACTGTAAGATGCAACATGGCCTAGATAGCATTGAAACTGTTTTATCGACACTACTCTACACTATCACCAAAAAAAAAAAAAAAGACTACTCTACATGGGTGTGGATGAGCGACCAGATTCTGAGACCGGATATGACAATGCTTATTTGAGGAATTCTAGCTCACTTTTAGTATCAGTTGAGAAAAATGAGACAATATAACTCAATAACCACATCCTTCTGATTCAAAAGAAGAAGAAGAAGAAGAAGAAGAAGAAGGAAGAAAAAGGAGTTTTCCTGGGATAAAGTTGAACAGTTACTTATATTTAGTCTAAGGCTTCAGGACACAGTCAACGCAACCAAGAAACGATACAAGACAATAACAGGAAGAAGTCGTGTACAAAAAGTATTATGAATTTTACAACACCGACCAAACTAAACAAGGGCTAATTTAAACCTGCATTATCATTTACCAGTTCCACTAAAAAAGACTGCCAATACAGAATTCAAGCATATATAGATATGCTAATGTATGGTGTTGAAAGCAAGCTATCTGCCCAATATACAGATATGTTAAAAATAAATTTTTAAAAAATATCTTTTCCAAGCTCAGCAAAACAATTATTTTGCTTTCTGATTAACTTTCTTTTTCTGTAAGGATTAGCAGTAGAGTTGACAGCAAGAATATCACTACACTGAACAAAGATAAATAACAATGAAAAGTAAACCTCAGAAACCAATGAAACATGATTACCTTGACTTGCTGGGAGAGAGCACTTAAACCAAAATCAGAAACTTTAAGATTTCCAGAAACATCTAATAGCAAATTTTCTGGCTGCAACAATTTTGTTAAACAAGAATGACAGCTATGTAAGAGATTATTTCTTCTGATATCAAAGTGAAATTGTTCTGATAAGACCGGAGAGTAGGTCCTACCTTTAGGTCTCGGTGGTAGACACCCCTGCTATGGCAATAATCAACAGCATTTATAAGCTGCTGGAAATATCTACGCGCTTCACTTTCTTTCATCCGCCCATGGTTTACCTTTAATAAAAAGTCCATTGGAAAATAACAATATACATCACATTTTTAACTCTTCAACAACAGTTAGGGACTAAAACTCAAGGCAAGCCTATCAACAATAATGATAACATAAGAATAGGAAAATAATTGTGGTGGACGGACAGAACTATAGTATCATAAGCTTCATGAATACAACCCCGTCCCTATCATAATCATAAGTTTTACTTGATGTCAGTTTCCGGCACCCCAATCCCCAATAAGATCGATACCATCTAGGAGTAAGTTTCAGATTGTAACTAAATAGCCCTCACAAGTGATTCTTAAAACCAAAATTTTTCATTGAAACGAAAACTCAGACAATTCACACTGTTGAATGAATAATCTTTGGCAGTGAAGTAATCACCAAGCACTGCTTCCCCCACCGAGACCGGAAGGATTAAGGAATGAATCATTTGCGCACAGAAATGAACCCAAAAAGTGAAAAAATAAAATAAAATTCGAAGTGATTACTAGTTGATATTAGAATTAGAGGTAACCTGAGAGAGAAGAAGAACAACATACCGAGAATGGAGGCGAAAGATCTCTATACAGGTGATTCACCCATCGCCAGTTGGGTGCGACGCCCAAAGAAGAGGACGGCAGGTAAACAAAAGGAGAACAGAGATGGCCAAAAACAAAAAGTTAAAGTTAAAATTAAAATTAAAAAAGGAATACTGAGCCACAATTTTCACGTTGCAGGGGACGAGGCCCACTACAGCCCAAGATAATACTACACCCGGTCCATCCTAAGTTTTTTACCAGAATTTGTTTTTATATTTCTAACGTAAGTTTGAATCATTACTAGAAGTGCTCACATTCAATACCCGATAATATCTAAATAGGATTTCTTTTAATATGATAATATCTGTGTTTAGCAAAAACAACAGTAATATAACTCCCAACCGGGGTTAAATTTAGTAGAATGGGACTAGTTTCTTATAAAGTGAAAAATTAAGATTTAAATTTCTATTAAGAGAAGTATCTATACTTTGAACAATAATGAGTTGGCTAAACTATTAAATTTGACAACTTTAATTTATGTAAGTTTCATCCAAAACAGTGAATATCTTGCAGATCATCCAAAGCTCATTATATTGAATGGTCTGCAAGATGTTGGAATTCAACCAAATTGAATTGGTCGATTTTGATTTTATTTGTTCAAATTTGGATTATTTTGGTTGAATAATTGTTTTAATTGTTGGATGGATTTTCCACTTAGATTTGTACAAAATTCATAAATACTTGATACAGGAAAAAAAATTTTAACAAAATTAGACCTAATAAAAAATATGACAACAATCTTGTGGATGAAATTGCTACACATCAAATTAGAAATTACAAAAAAAAAAAAAATTCGTTGTCTTCGAAAACAAATTACCTTTTTTTAACAAAAAAAATTACGCATGTCTGACATTTATTTTCATAAAATTTCAAATTCTAGATATTGTATCTTGTTGTAAATAATGTGTGAGTGTGTCAAATGAAGAGTCCCGCACTGCTTGGAATTATGAGAGTCTAAGTGATAAGTAATCTTGGATTACTAAATGAGTCAAAAGAAAAAGTGGACTCGTACGCACAATGAGTCACTGGAGACAAATCCAGCAATTTACCGTCATCTCTTATGCACGAGTCAAATGTAATACTGAGCATTTTATTAGAGATATCTGTCTAATTAATATATCATTTTATTACAAGTATACCTTTTTAATGTTCATAACCAAAGATTTTACTTACCTTAAATAGTCACTAAACAAGTTAATTACTACTTAAAATCGCACTTACTTATGAGTTAATTTCCATTAGCCACATTTAAATGTGCCTAATGATATTGTGATTCACGGCCTATCAAAGGTGCATGAGAGTGAAGTTCATGATAACCCCTTGAGCTTTGAGCTTTCAAGCAACTCTCTCTTCCCTCCTTCTATTGTTCTATCCCGTTGAGTTCTCCTATCTTTCACTATTCTGCTCACCCTGCTTTTGTAAGAAGAATCCGTTTAATCTCAGGGAGTGCTGCTTCTTGCTTTGCTAGTTATTATAGAATAACTCTCAAGGACAGTGTCCATAGAACACGACTTGGATTTACCGTTTTTCTGCAAGTATTATTGTCAACAGAATTTGCATAGCATTACAGAAGAGTTGGAAAATCTATTAGATTTTTAGAGAATTTAGGTGTTGTGGCCAACATAGCTTTTATTAAATGTCAAACCAATAGATCTTAAAGAAACACTGGGGGCACGTAGGGCAAAAGAGAAATCCTATTTGGCGCTAAAAATCAAAATTATAATGACTTTAGCAGACGAAATGATAATATTTTATCAACTTCAACTTTTTCATGACATTTATTTGCAAAAATTTAAATCATTTTTTCTTTTTCTTTTTTGCCCTCGTATTTCTTATTTCAAACTTGTTAATTGTATATGTGATATTTAATTATTAGAATATAGCAATAAATTAATAAATATAAAGAGCTAGTCTCCTTATATAAACAAAATTCAAACAAATGATTTTTGGATCACCTATGCATCAAACAAAACAAAATAAGAGGCACAGAATTAACTCCTCAAATTCATTGAATTTATAATAATGAAACATTATTATAACATATCAATTTAGTAATAGGATCTAATATATAAATTGAATGTTAGGATTTAGTTTTTTTCAATATATATAAATAAGGCTATATATTTATTTAATTTTCTAAAATTAAATAAGGATCAAATCAAAATAATTTTGAAGAGACATTTGATCCCTACCCATTAAAATATAACATAATATCATTATATCTTGATCAAAGAAAGATAAATAAATGGCAATTTAAATCAATGCGCCACTCATTGATGATGGCTATCGTTCTGCCCTCCTGAAATTTGGCAACTTTCATTTTTTTGAAAGTATCGGCTTAATTTCAATATTTTTTTTTGAATTAATATGTCTAACATTTATTCATTTGTAATTTGAGAATTGAAACTAAATATTGTGGTTTGTGATAATACTTTTAGAGACCAGTTCCATTTATGATATATGACTATATCCTGCTGGTAAAATTCCAATGTGGTTATTTATAAACAAAAGCGCAATAAAAAATGCATGTTGAGTAAACAAGTGAATATTGAATGATACATATCATGAGCTTTGGATGGTCTGCAAAAATGTTGAGCCCAACCAAATTGAATGGGTCCATTTGGTTTTATTTGTTGAAATTTAAATTATTTTGGTTGAATAACTGTTACAAAGCTAAAGTATATATTTAATTTTTTAATTTTATAACGAGTTTCAATTTAGTTTATTAACTTTAAAAATTATACTTAGTCCTTTGACTCTAAAATTATTAACAAAAAAAATGATACATTGAGATTTTAGATATTGATAAAACATTTTCAAATGTTAACATATTGAATTTAATTTTTAAAACAACTATGATTGTTACAAAAAATTATCATTTAAGCATGACAATTTTAGGATTAAATGATCGAATATATGTTTTTTAAAGTTAAGAGACCAAATTAAAATTTTATATAAAGTTAAAAGATCAAATACATACTTTAACCTTGTTGTAATTTTTGGATGGATTTCCCACTGAGATTTGTACAGAATTTATAAATACTGCTTGACTTGGCCCAAAAACAAAAAGATTGGCTAAATTAGGCCTAATTGGTATCAATTAGGACGGTGTAATCCAATCAACTAAATGAAACAAACCTAAATACTCCCCCGGTCCTTAATATAAGACCTAATTATTGAGTTAATTTTGGTCCTAAATATAAGACCCATTTTTTCATATTTATCAATTTTCTCTAATTATCCCTATAGATACACTCTCAACCATAATTAAGTAGTAGAAGAAAACAGGGTATTAAGAAAAATGATTATGATATTTTAGGAAAAATGTGTTACATTGCTTACCTAACTTTCTTAATTTAATCAAATTAGTTAAATGGGAGTACTTTCATCCAATTTAGTTTGGTTTGATTCAATATGTACATATCTTAAAAAAATTAATTTACTAAGAGTTAAGGCTTTTTTTAGTGTGAAGTTCTGAAGATATAATGGATGAGTGAGTTATAAATAATATTAGAATATGATTTGGTAATATCATGTATTAGTTAATTAGTTAGTTGTAATAAAACAATAATGCAAGGATATTATAGGGATAACATTTTTTAAATAATTTAAAGTAAATGTTGAATCATTGAAAGGTAAAGAAAATGTTATTGGAATTAAATTAAAATATAAACATTATAAACAAGAGAATTGGACCAAAACAATCAAAATTACGATGAGTTTGACCAGTCCAAATTTTAATTAATTTAATGTCACGTAACATTCTTTCCCAACGTATTTCATTTCAACACGTAAACGTGGCCAAGAGTATTTAGAGAGAGACTCAAATGCTAATTAATTTTATCAATTTGATAGTACCACAAGCACCATTGACCTTAAAGACAAATTATAATTAAAGTCATTATAATATCACCAACTATGATTGAGTCTAACAAAAAGAAATAATTCTTTCAAACGTGGTGAATCAAAGTTTGACTTCCCACTAAAAAAAATATTCATATTTAATATCTAATTTCTATATTTAAGTCGAGGTATTATTATCGTTGTGATTTGTGTAAAAAAAAAAATCATTTTTCATTTTTTCATGTTTTTTCCATTTATCCACACATCAGAACTCGGAAAAAGACCTTCTCTCTCCTTTTCATTCCCTCTTCCAAACAAAAATCATGAGCAAATAAAATAATATTTATAGATGCTAAAATCTTAAGAGAAACGAAACTGAAATCTCCATTCTCCAGAACAGTACGAAATTCAATCATGGAGAGAACAAATTTTAATAATAAGTGGTCGGAGGAGGAAGCAAACAAGCAAGCCAAAACGAATGGATATCGTCGAAATAAAAAATTCTAATAAAATCATTGACCAAAGAAGAAAATGAAATTATAATAAAACTCTATCTCCAAGAAATGAGGATAACTTCGAGAAGGACTGAGGCGAAAGCCTTTGCAAGCAAAATATTTGAATAATTTATGAAAAAAATAATTATTTTCTTCATAGAATATGACTTTCTTTATGTGTCAAAAAATTTATCAATTTATACAGAGTAAATTTAGAGAGCACTGGGATATTATTAACAGTAATTTTTTTTTTAATATAAACATTTTGATTAGGTTTGATCATATGGAAAAACATTAATTTTCCTCCACTTACTATCTTAAGGCCATTTCAAGCCAAAATTATTTATTCATCCTAAATTCCTAATCTCATTCCTACATAAATTAATGAAGCATTTATGAACCTCATTTTTTGTCAGGAACACCTTTCATGACCTCCAACCTTCATTAATTTGTGTCATTGGATTAAAAATATCTTCAAAAAAGAACACAAAAGTGTTTTTCCTTTTCTTCCTTTTTCCTCTACAAAGGCCCAGTTTGATAGCACTAGCAAGTGAAGATCATTCACTTTCTTCACGCGACATTTGAATTATGCAATGTCCATTATATTATACTTTTTATTATTATTTAAATTAATGGAAAAAGTATTTTATCCTTACTTTTCACAGTAGGGAAAGCTAGCAGTAAAGGAAAATAAACTAACGAACGACATAAAGGGTGACTGACAATACATGCATATGATTTACAGATGTTTCATTAACATGATTCAGCTGTTGACTGGCAATACTTACATGAACTATTATGCATGCTTTCTCACAATAATAACCCAGAAAGCCATGTGATGATGATCATATATGTCCAATCAAACCTCCAACAAGGTAGTTTGTTGGGAAAATTAAACCAGGAAACTGGAAAAATGACAGCATCATAAGCCATGAAGAAACAACGCTTGACAACAATATCGATGATTTCACTTTGGTTCTTGCATATCATCTTCACTTTTCCAGACGACATCCTTGAGAGTTGTCGATAGATTTTTGTAAAACTGCAGACAGGGACAGGCAAAAATTTGATTTTCAGTTACATCGAAGGTTTGTGTGGATATGCTCTGATAATATTCCAAGTAAACTTATATTTAGATTCCAGAAAGAAGTATGATCTCATCACTAACATCCAATTTCTGAACCAATTTCCAAGTTAATCTGTCTGATTTTCATCCTTATTGTATTGCACCTAGCAAAAAGAACAGTCCACCAGCAAAACACGGCCCTAGTCTATGTTTGATCAATCCAGTCATTGAAAGATAATTATCATAATTTGGTCTTGAAGTTGACTAAAATAATTTTCAACAAAATTCACTCCAAGATCATAGTGGTGGATTCTTTGAAAGAAATGGAGTCAAATGATAGCAAATTGGTACCTATCCCTGAAGCCTGAAGGACTAAATTTAACATGTACTTTTGAGGGACATATATAATAATTTGCTATATCATTTTGCACGGGTTTCTACTTTCCAGTGAAATAAATTTCAGACTAAAAACCTCATACGTAATAAACAGTGAAGCTAGCTTCTCTCACATGCACAGGGAATAGAAAATTATAGCAAGCAATCAAGGACCTGGTGAATGAAAAAATCAAAGAGAAAGAATGATATACCTTATGGAACTCCAACGTATCACCTTTTGCTTTCCTCACCTCAACCATGTGAAGGGAAGGTGCCACTTGAAATACCTGCTTAAAATATAAAACATCATACACATCAAACTGGACAAATTGTGTTACACTTCATTATATAAAGAAAACTCATGTTATGTACCTCTGTGGCAACATTAAGGTTTCCTTTCCTTCCAGCCTTTACGTTTTCAAGCCTCATCTGTGGGTTCAAATACATAAAAACTAACTATAGATCAAGTTTTTCTTTGAGTGTGAGTTGATAATGAGTTCCGCAATTTTGGGTTACCTTGTAATTTTTCTTGCGCACATCGAAACCAAGAGGTTTTGCAGCTTCTTCGATCTTGTTGATTATCTCATTGGCAGGGCATTTTGAAGTGAATCTTGTTTCCCTTTTAAATCCCTGAAACAATTCACATCAGAATACAAAAATTCAAATAGTAATCAAGCAAAAAATTTCATATTCTGCTCAAGGTGGCATAGTAAAAGAAAATTTTTCCTCCCTAAATCAGATTATGCCTTGGACAAAAGTTAACCAGTCCCATTATCTACCCAAGAAGTAATACAATTCCCATATCACATTTACATTACTTCAAATGATTGCGTAATTTTCCTATTTTTATATCACATGGCAAATGCATAGCAAAAAAGGGACCGCACTGATGCACTTGTATGATTGAATTCAAGTATAATCATGATCAGATTAATCCGTTCGCTTCTACAGATTTCCTCCAAAATCTTTTTACTACCGTATGCTTGAGAAGCAGAAGCAAAGAAATGGGTGCTCATTCAGCAAATCTACAGTTCCATAACAATACAAGAAAAGCATCTCATCATGTAAAGTTGTGAACCTGCTCTATATCAAACAAATTTTCAAGGTTCAGCCCTTTGGACATGGAGATTAAGTCAAATGCATTCATAGGTGTTGGCTGTTCTTCTTTCTTCTCGGTCACATGGTGCTCCTGTGAACATGAAAAAACCCCTTTATATTAGTCGTCACATAACTGACAGAAGTCAATACCGTAATCATAGTACTTATCATCTTCGACATACTTCGGAATCTTTAAAGACGGCTTCAACATCATCAATGTTGCCCTCTCCTTTCTCCTCAAAAACAGGAGGCTTGTAATCTTTCTTAAACCATTCATCTTCTAGAATCTCCGATACCGTGATACGCTGTCATTGAGTGTAAATCAGAAATGCATACCGTGAGGCATGTAACAGACTACTAAAATAGTAAAAGACAAGACAGGATTGTAAGTCCTCCATTTTTCTCTCATATTTTTTCCCTAAATGCTTCTGAAACGTCTACTTTTTTACACATTTCACAAAATTAAGTTGATATGGTGCCACTAAGTCAATCTCAGCCCACAGGAAACGGCTTTTCCTTTCAGGGGGGAAAAAAATTCCTTTTTTTTACAGTAGATGAAACAGCTAGAAAATCAAATGCTTTCTCTTACAGTTGCAGGGTTTGGATCCAGGATTCGAGCGATCAGTTTCCTGGCACTGAAAGAAAGCCAAGGGGGGCAAGTAAATTCAGCAGCTGAGATCTGTGGATCAGGAAAAGGAAGTAATAAACAGAAACATAATGGGCAACAGGAAAATTGTGCAGAAGAAATCACAAATGCTCACCTTTTTATATAGGTTCACAAGATTAGGTTCATCGAAAGGCAGGTAACCTGCAAGCAATACAAAGAGAATCACCCCACATGACCACAAATCTGCAGTTGCCCCATCATAGCCTCTATCATTAAGGACCTGTTGAGAAAGAGTGCATATTATTATCATAGCATGGTTGAAATTTATAAAACACAAAAACACAACAAAGTAGCAAGGGACAGTATTTGTTTGCACCTCAGGAGCAACATAATTTGGCGTTCCACATGTAGTATGCAGCAGTCCATCATCCTGTCAACACATCATACTGTGAGATGCAACATGGCCTCTGAGATAGCATTGAAACTGTTTTATCAACACTACTCTACACTATCACCCAAAAAAAAAGACTACTCTACATGGGTGTGGACGAGCGACCAGATTCTGAGACCGGATACAACAATGCTTATTTGAGGAATTCTAGCTCACTTCTAGTATCAGTTGAGAAAAATGAGACAATATAACTCAATAACCATATCTTTCTGATTCCAAAAAAAAAAAGGAAAAGAAGAAGCAGAAGAAGAAGGAGTTTTCCTGGGATAAAGTTGAAAAGTTACTTATATTTAGGCTAAGACTTCAGGACACGGTCAACGCAACCAAGAAACGAGACAAGACAATAACAGGAAGAAGTCGTGTACAAAAAAGTATTATGAATTTTACAACACCGACCAAAATAAACAAGGTCTAACTTAAACCTGCATTATCATTTACCAGTTCCACTTAAAAAGACTGCCAATACAGAATTCAAGCATATATAGATATGCTAATGTATGGTGTTGAAAGCAAGCTATCTGCCCAATATACAGATATGTTAAAAATAAATTTTTAAAAAGTATCTTTTCCAAGCTAAGCAAAACAATTATTTTGCTTTCTGATTCACTTTCTTTTTCTGTAAGGATTAGCAGTAGACTTGGCAGCAAGAATATCACTACATTGAACAAAGATAAATAACAATGAAAAGTAAACCTCAGAAACCAATGAAACATAATTACCTTGACTTGCTGGGAGAGAGCACTTAAACCAAAATCAGAAACTTTAAGATTTCCAGAAACATCTAATAGCAAATTTTCTGGCTGCAACAATTTTGTTAAACAAGAATGACAGCTATGTAAGAGATTACTTCTTCTGATATCAAAGTGAAATTGTTCTGTTAAGACCGGAGAGTAGGTCCTACCTTTAGGTCTCGGTGGTAGACACCCCTGCTATGGCAATAATCAACAGCATTTATAAGCTGCTGGAAATATCTACGCGCTTCACTTTCTTTCATCCGCCCATGGTTTACCTTTAATAAAAAGTCCATTGGACAATAATAATATACATCACATTTTTAACTCTTCAACAACAGTTAGGGACTAAAACTCAAGGCAAGCCTATCAACAATAATGATAACATAAGAATAGGAAAATAATTGTGGTGGACGGATAGAACTATAGTATCATAAGCTTCGTGAATACAACCCCGTCCCTATTTTATTCTTTTCCTCAGAATTGCTCTTGAGCAAATAAAAAATACTAGAAAAACCACTAAATAAATGGGACCAATATAGACTGGCTTGCTTACAATTTTGTCAAAAAGCTCTCCACCAGTCACAAACTCCAATACAATGTATATTTTAGTCTTGCTTCCCATGACCTGAAAAAGAATCATGTAGTTCAGCTATACAAAATATCATGAATGGAAGCTAGCAACAAAGTAACCAGAACATTGAGAATAGCTAGGTTTCAAATCATGATAATTTTTTATAAGGTAAAATCCTTTGATTTCCGACAATTGAAGTTTTTTACTACTTTTTTGGAGTTTTGACCGGTGTGAAATGCAAGATGAAAGGCAAACATGTCAGAACCACAGTAAATTTGAAAAATGGCCAAAGGGAATCTATTTCTTTGTTCCCTTTTATTGTCAGCAGTACTCCAAATCATAGGAGCAACGGAATCAATTTGTCAAATATTTTTGTATAAGATTTTTTTTTTCCCTATGACCATGGATCATTATGAAGAAGGTCTTGAAGAGGAAGTGTTGGAAGCCCAGGTAAAATATCAGATTTCATTCATTTCTGAGGTCAAAGGTGTTCTCTGTAAACGAACTAATGATTTGGTATGCCTAGTGCAAGAATATAGACTAAAGACTATTCGTCATATCATAGGCACTTTATTCGACCAGATGCTGCCATTCTTATCCATTTTACGAACACATTTGTCATATGAAAACTCGTCTACGTAGGCCTGAAATAGAATCTTTACCAATAAGATTTAGCTGTGTTCTTCTCTAACCATTTACTTGGAAGAAAGAATGGATTAAACGGGACAGGACAAAAACAGAGAAGAAAACCAACAATATCTATGAATTAAAGAGAACTGGATGGTGATGAAACAGGAAATAATTGATAAAATTATACACAGAAAAAAGGAAAAGGTCTGCTGATTAGGTAAAATAACTCAAAATAATGTTTTAGTCAAACCTCTTAGTGTGTCCGATGATCAAACATGTAACTTCATCAAAGATAACAGGCAGCAGTTCCAGAACATTTTTTTTTTCCTAGTTCTTTCTAAATACAATTTAAGACCTTTCAAGTTTCATAGCCTCCAACGGCTTTGAATACTGTCAGGATACAAAAAACTCTGGAATTGTAGTAAGAGTCGTAATGAAAAGTGGAGTTCTGAACAAATTTATGCATATCCATAAGTTGTTGCTTTTATTAATAGAAGAACTTCTTCAGGCTGGCAGAATCTAAAGAGATGAATGCAAGCACCAAGAGAATATGACATAGTTTATGATCAGGACAACAATAATATTTTGTCAAATAGAGAGTTGACAGTTCTTTGTATTTTAAACAGAGTATGTGTCTAGATTTATAAGCCAAGTATTAAATAGAAGACTTGATTTAGGAAAGGAAGGTAAGGGGGGCAGGGGAGGAGAGAGAGGGGATCGTGTGTGAAAGAGAGACCTCATATAATCGAACAACATGTGGATGCTTGATCAACTTCATTGTTGCAATTTCCCGCCTGATCTGTAAAATCACATTAAAAAGCATTCAAGAGATTTGACTTCATTTCGTGAGGGTATAGATCAGTTTTCCTACAGAATATATGCTAAACATAAAGTTCCCATACAATGGACAAGAACCAACTTAACTATGTAAACAAACACCTAAAACTTAATGATAGATTTGTCAACAGTTTGAAAGCTCTTCAAAGACAGGAAAAACAGTTATGATACAAATCTGTAAGCCCTCTGTAAATTGAATGAACTGATACAAAATGGAGGGGAAGAAAATTTAACTAGCAGTAAATCTTAAACTACCTGTTCAGCCATCTTGTGCCTGAGAACCTTTTCTTTGTCAAGAATTTTGAGAGCCACAGGATCCCCAGTCTCTGAGTTTCTTGCAAATCTCACTTTTGCAAATGTTCCCTCACCTATAGTTCTTCCAACCTCATATTTACCAACTCGGCGCTTGATTTTAGGCTGACTCATCTTCAACGATTGTTGAACTTAATAATCAGCGGAAATATTGCTTTCTTATTAAGAATCTGCCCAAAGTACATACCAGACTTCAATTCCTAGATAAAGTTTATCAAAAATTGAAGTAGAAATGAAAGCGAAACTTATAACAGATCTTTTGTGCTCAATTAGGATGAGTGGTTTATGAAACGCTGCCACTCCTTATGATTCGAACAATAAATTAAAGCTGAAGCTCCAAAATTCATATAACGAAGAAGTCAGCAATTAATGCTGTTAAAATTCTATAAACAGTATGTCCTATTATAAAAGGAGTACATAGAGACCCAGGAAG
Source organism: Neltuma alba (assembly GCF_004799145.2). Classification (NCBI taxonomy): domain Eukaryota; kingdom Viridiplantae; phylum Streptophyta; class Magnoliopsida; order Fabales; family Fabaceae; genus Neltuma; species Neltuma alba. The sequence continues at coordinate 39,081 of NW_021634944.1, read as the reverse complement.
ACCGTGTTTCGGGTAAAAGAAGCCTGAAGATGAAAAATATTCTAACTCAAAGGCACTCAAAAGAATAATGAAGCAGAAGAAACAAGAGAATTTAGTCTACCAAAAAGAAAGGAAGAAAGAGGTGATCAAAAAAGAAAGTAAGAAAGAAAGGAACAGAAAGGAGCGAATAAAGAAAGTAAAAATTCATAAGCTCAGTGCTATCCAAAAGGATGAAGAATAAGAAAGTAAAACCCTGCAATATACATCGAAGTAATAGGCCTGCCACAAATGTACAATGAAACGCCATAGCCAAGTCAAATAGAACTTTTTTTTTGGGTTCAATGTTCAAAGAAATGGCTTTACGCGAGATTTAAGTTACAGGAAAACGAAGTAACAAAGATTGGATGAGGAGTAACCTCAAGTTTTGTCAAACAGCCTCCAACAAAATGATTGTCACCACTCACCACAACTGGCTTTCAGCTCGAATTTGAACTTTTTGAAAAAAAAAGAAGAAGAAAAAAGAAGGAAGACTAACACAACGTTCTTCCGGGCAATTATTATGATTATTACATATTTGGTAATAAAAGAATCAATGTCCAAATCTGCATTGAAGATCTTCTGTTCACAAAATATTCACAGAAACCACCGCAAAGAACAGAGTTCCAAGATTAAGGAACAAAAAATCTTCGAAATACTCGAAAGCCGTACCAATTGGAGAAAGAGAAACTCAAGAACCAAAAAACACCTCCCAAAACCTCAAATTAGGAACACGAAAGAGAACCAATTAGATCTCAAGTGCTGAAATGGAGGGAAAATCCCAAAAGCTCACACTTTAAAAAATAAAAAAAAAATCCAAGAAACGGGGGGAAGCCCAAATTCCGTTCAAGAAATGAACAAATTGAGAGTAACAAAGGGATGCAGATGGTAGAAAACAGAAAAAATCCCGAATCAAAAAGTTTAGTACCACATCAGCTCCACAGGGCAAAATCCTACACAAGAGCTTGAGATTCAAGTAAGCGCAAAAAGAAGAACAGTGAAAAGTGCAGAGAGACAAGAAGATGGCTAGGCAGGTAGATGGAGAGAGAGGGAGAGAATATATATACTTTGAGCGTTACGGAAATAAGAAAGAAGATATGGAAGGAATGAAGAAACAAAGAAGGAAGAGCAACGAACGAACGATGAATGAAAAAATGGCAGGAAACACACACAAACAGTATTTCGGCTTTTGAATTTACGCAAAAGCCGAGAAAAATTTTATGATTTTCTAAGGCATACCCACCAACAACTTACCCCACAATCAGGCAAAAATCATTTGCTTAATCCAATCGCATCTGATTACTAATTTTTCCTCATTTTTCGCAGCAAATCTATTGTTCCCCCAAAAAGCTTTGTCAAAATGTTATGAGAATGTATTTTGATCAACAAACTAAAAAGCTTACCGATCCTACAGTACCAATTCGATTCCTGAAAGGAATGAACAAATATATATACTCCTCCGGTCCGTCCAATTATTGATTTAATTTTGGTTTTAAATATAAGACTCATTTATCATATCTATCGATTTTCTCTAAATTATCCCTGTAGATACTCCCTTAATCATAATTAAATAGAAAAGGAAGAGGGGTATTAAGAAAAATGATTATGGTATTTTAGGAAAAACATGTCACATTTCTTATAATTAAATAACTTAGCTAACTTTTTTAATCCAACCAAACTGGTTAAATGTGTCTTATATTAAAGACCGGAGGAGTATATATATATATATATATATATTATATTATAAGAGGTATAAGAAGACTTTGGTCCTACCATGAGTTTGTCGTGCGTGCATGGGTAGACTGCTGGCGCTTCTAACAGCCACCAGCTATACGGATTCACATAAATGCAATGGAATGGCCCTCAATACTCCCCAAGAAAGTTAAGCTTTCAATAGAAAAAATACAACTTTTGATTCTTAATTTATTTTAATTATTAATCCAATCCTAAATTTTTAATAAGAGTAACTTAGTTTATATAGGATCTTAATTTGAAACAACTCGATTTTTGTAATTTCCAATTTGATATAACTCGTTTTCTCAAAAAAAAAATTGATGTAACTCAATCTTTGTAATTTTTTATCCGAACAAATTACAGGGACCTGATCATGTTAATTCTTTTTTGACCAGGAATCATATTAAGTTAAAATTTAGAAACTAATTTCAATAGTTAAAAGAAAGTTTTGAGGCTAAAAATTATGTTATCTAATTTAATTCTTAAAAAAATCTCTAAAAAAAATACTGTTGAATTTCCAAATTTTAAATCAGAAATTACTAAAAAAGTAAGCTGTCATTTACTTTTCGAGTGTAATTATTTTTTTACGAGTGTAGTAACTCATTCTAATTTGAAATTTTAAAATTCAACAATTATTTTTTTAGATCTTTCTATGACTCTTTTGTGATATTCTCCTTTTGCTTTATTAGACCCTTTTCAAAAAAATTTATAATTTATAAAAATAATTTTAATATTAGCTTTATGTTTTTGGTGAAATTTAATATTAGATTTATTTTAGCATTAGTTCTTATTCTGTTGAAGATAACCGGTGTAAGCAAAAGTAACAAAAACAATTAGATTCTTTTCCCTTTGTAATGTAATGGATTGATATTACGTTATGAATTAAGTGTTTAAAAAAAATGAAAATCTGTAAATTTCGTATATGAAAGCTCCATTGCAAATAAAAAAGGAAGAGACAAAATAATTGGAAAAGAAGTGTTTTTTTTTTGTTATAAAAATGAGAAAAGTAGAGTGTGGAAGAGAGAATATAATAGAAAGACAAAAATTTGAATCTCTCATTCATTTAGGGGTGACTCATTTGTGTTGAATTATTTTGACTTAAATGAATGAGAAATGCTCATTTGCTTCCTCTTCCAATGTCTTCTCTTTCTGTTATATTTTTTCTTCCACACTTTAATTTTCTCATTTTATAACATTTTCGAAAAAAATAAGTGTAATTAATATTGATATGTTATATAAAAAAAAAATAAGAGAAGTCAACAAACCATAAGGATGTTACTAATAGCTCACAAGATTTTAACTTTGAATTTTGTTTCTGATATAAAAATCTTATTTGTAAGCAATCTATAAATGTTTTTGCAAGTTTTTTTTTTAATTTTAAGGAGTGTCGTGACAACTCATCTAAATTTTATGATTTCTTACATAATAAAAGAATATTGTTAGAAAAAACACTCTTCTACTTTATGTTTGGTCAAGAGTAATTTAGCTTTCTACTGATCAATATAAAATATGAAAAATATAGCTAGATGTATGACATAAATGTCCAAACTAACTCATAACAATAAAGTTATAAGTTCAAACCTCACTATTAACGTAAAAAACTTATTAATAGGTAATATGCAAGTAACTACATAAGCGCTATATGAGCGTCAACGCATACTCTAACCCTTATAAGTTTTGGAACCAACTCACTTGAACTTTTGTTTGTGAAAAAAAAAAAAGTCAAAAATAATGACTTATTTAGGATTGGGGAAAAGGTACAAAATTCACTGCTCTACTTTCATTTGATAAATAAATAGAGATATAAATCATATCTGATAGAGCCAATAAAAGAAAGAAATCTTTTTTTTTAAAAAAAAAAAGAGAATATGGGAGTAAACAGGAAAAGTAAATTGCACACATAATCTGTATTTGCTTTTTAATATGCGTAAATGTATATTTGCACACTTATTCTATATATTAATTATTTTTATTATCCATTCACATGATTAAATTATTTCACTTCATATGATTTATAAAAGTTAAATTTTCATGCAAAGCCAAGATTTCTAGTAATAGCAATAAAGGTAGGGTAAGATATATGAATAATTTAAAGTTTAAACTATTGATTAAAAAAAAAGGTATTTCATCGAGTTTTTTTGGGAATAATGGAAGGAAAAACGGAATTTAGATAATAAAAAAATTACATAAAAATAAAAAATACAAAATATGACATCAATATCTTTTTTTAAAAAAAACTATTTGTTATAAAAAAAATAATTTATTCTGCTTTCATGAGGACGAAAACAAAATTGACGTAAATGATTTTTGTTTTACGAATTGTCTCTATTTCTTTTTCAGCCAATTCGTTAAGATTGAAAGAAAATTGGAATCTCTTGTAACTCTAACCGGACATGCGTGTACAATGCACGTCTGATTTTAACATTTCTGATTAAATTTAAAAGATCTAAATTTGTTATAATTAAAAAAATATTGAGAAGGGAAAAAAATAGATAATTATATATTTCAAATTTAATTTTAACTAAATACGAATCATCCGCACTTTTAAAGCAATAAAATTCATGAGTAGTTAATTGGAAAAAAAATCTTCTCCCATCAAACGTTTCTGAACCTTTTGCCACACAAGAACATCTTCTTTGGCTACCAAACGCAACTTGATTGCGTCTCCGTTTCTCTTTTTAATTACTAAGTCTAAAACTTCGTTATTCTCTTATACTATTTCGTCTTTTGTTATAAGATCTTTTCAACTAAATTGTACAGTAACACTTAAAATTAGTTTAAAACAATTAATATGTAACAAATATAATTTTTTTCCAAATATACCCTGATATATAAATAGGTATATGTGAGATAGTAATAGTGAGATAAATGAAGAAAGATAATATATTAAATATATTAAGTTAGGGGTAAATAGGTAATAATGCATTAAATGCTCAAACAAACCCAAAGAGAATCTTATATAAGGAAATTGACCTATTGAAAAATTGGATCTTATAATAAAGGACGGAGAAAGCATACATTATCTTAAAACTTAACTTGGGTCAGCCAAAAACTAATGAGTTGACTTTTTTGATTGGCTCGATCAAGAGTTTTTGAACTGGTTAATCAAATTGATTCGTTTTTTCTTTTTATTAACTATGAAACAACGTCATTTTGTGTTAAAATTTAAAATGAAACATAAACGTTTCATTCATCTGTGGATTAATGTCCTTTTTGTTTAAATATTACTCATCTCACGATTATATATGAATAGTTTTATATATTTTGAACCTTACTAGCAGGCATACTTTTATATACGTGTTTATGTCTCTCTATATAAATAGGGCATAATGATGTTATATATTTAAATTTAAATCTAAATATTAGATTCACAAATAGATTATAATAATTAATTGGATGAAATTAATGTTGGGATGAAAAGGGATGAGGCCAAAAGGAAAGGGAAGAGTATGATGAGAAAGTTAGGAATTTGCCCATAATATGTGAACACATGTAGTTACATTCCCCACTATTGCTTACAATTGACCCATCACTTGGATGGCATCTAATGCGTACAAGATTGCTATTATAAGAGCATATTCCTCTCAAGTGGCCAAAAAGTTATCCCACCTCTTTGCTTATTTGCTATTGGACCTTGTTACCCAAACAAGATACTCTCTCATATGTCTTTTATGTTGTTAGTTCAGTTTGGCAAAGAACTGATACGACCTTGAGTCTTTAATATAAGAGTTAACTGATTAATTTAAGTAGATTAAAAAAATTAATTTAATTATTTGTAATAAATATATTATTTGTCATAAAATATCCTTACAAATTAAGTGTAGTAGCTAAGACTACTATTATTACAAGGAATATCTTAAAAAAATAAATAAATATGAGAAATAAAGTGGGTTGAGATCTTATATTTATGATCAAATATAAAAGCCAAACGAGTTTTTACATTAAGGATTGGAAGTGGTATCATATATCCCATAAAAAGCATAGTAGCTATGAATTTTAGTGTTGAATTGTGGATTTGTTGGTAGTTAGTTATATCTAAATATTGCTATAAATGTATTTTAATAATAAAGTTGTGTACCTACTTTGATGTGTTTTGAAGTTTGTTTGGAATCATAATCATAGAAATATGTAAAATATTTTTGAATATTAAAAGGCAGCTTCAAATCTTTTGATTTGTTTGGCATAGCATATTTTGTGATCTCACTTTTAAAATCCAACACGGGTTAAAATCTGAAGCAACTAAAAGTAGATTAAAGTAAAGTGGCTGATCATGAGAGAAGCAACTCACACATTTTTTTATTAAAATTCATTTTAAAATATATAAACTATTAATAATTAATTATTAAGTTCAACAAAAGATTAATTGCACGATGACATTCCATTATTTGCGTCCGATCCAGTCTTAACATGACACGTTTTGTTAACAATGAATTGTTTATGACAATTTTAACAATGCTTTTGACTTTTAGGTTTTTACCTTGGCTTTGGCTTTATGGAAAGTCGCTTTATCTGAACTCTTCTTGACATTTTACTTTGGTAAGCCAAAAATAATAATAATAATAATAATAACAAAAGATAACTTTTAAAATTTTTACGCGTCTTAGAATAGGCATTGCGGCATACGTAATTGAATAATTTATTCTAAATTTTATTTGTATTTTATTATAATAATAATAATAACTTCTTTTCCTGTACATTGTTTTGTTTAGAAATTAATATATTTTATTGATATATTGATTAATTTTCAATTTTTAATGTTACTTCTTCGAAGTTCAAATTTATCTTTTGATATTTGGATTTATTTTTCAGAATATTTAAGATAGTAAAAAATTGTATTTAAATGATAGAAAGAAAATGAAATGTCAGCGATTTGAATGTTATTTTAAAAGAGTAAGTGAGCAACAATTAAAAAATCTTTGACCAAAAAAAATATATTTTTGGTCCTCTCATCTTAGACAAAATATCTGTTTATTCTCTTCGTTTCACAAAGTATATTTTCAATCATCTAACTCTAATAACATTAGTTTCAAATAATAATATTTTATTTCTTTTTTTACTATTGATAATACTCATTATGTTTTTAATATAAAACATGTTTAACTAATTTGATTAGATTAAAAAATTTTAATAAATTAGTTAATTTTAAGAAATATGACACACTTTTAAAAGTTAAATTTGACATGTCAACATTTAAAATACTATTTGTCAATATTTAAAATTTCAATGGCGGTATTTTTTGTTAAAAAACTAATGGTGTCAAAATTAGAGGATAAAAAACCACTTTATAAAATTAAAAGATCAAATCAAAGCTGGTGTGAAACTAAAAGATAAAGATGCATTTTTGCTAAAAACCCGGATTTAAAGTTTGACAAAAAAAAAACAAGAAAAAAAAAACGATAGGCTTTTTTTAATCAGGAAAACTACAAGACATGTGAAACAAAATTCTCTACTGTTTTGAAATATTTTATGGGGAAAAACAATACGAAAGTGACATTCATTAAAATTTCAGGGCCATTCCTTACCAAAATAAATAAATAAATTTCAGGGCCATTTAATTTACTGATGGCAAAAGGCATTATGACAGCAGAAACAAGATATATAATTGTTGGAGAAAAGAGCGTGAAATATAATATTTTTTAACTTTTTCAATGTCATAAAATAATCTGTCTCTTACATTTTGTCTTTTTCTTTTTGTAATAAATTCTTCATTTATTGGCTAGACATTCATGCCCATGGCAGAGAGACCCATGCTTCTTAAATTTAATAAAAACAAAGCTTCCATAAAATGTTTTTAAAATAAAGCCAAAACTCAAAGGAAGAAAAAAATTAATAAAGAATGGACTGTGTAAGAAATTTTTTAATCATAATTAAAAGTGTATGAGGCAAATATGTGAAAAATTTTGCTTCACGTAAATGTGCTTTTGATAAACCCCTCCAAACAAGCACTAAATCATTTTTAAACTCTATAAAATACATACGGTGATTGGGATGTCCATCTAATAATAAAAATTAGGAAAAAAATCATGGTGTGATTTTAAAAAACAATGTAATTATAAAAAAATTCATAATAATTGAATGATAAGTTCTAATACAATAAATAACAATAAGATTCATATTTTTCACATGTCATTAAGATTTTTTTATAATTATATTTTTTCTTGTGAATTTCATAATGATTTTCTCTAAGACTTGCAATCCCCCTAATCTTGTTTTAAATTTAAAAACTAACAGAAGAATTTGCCTTGATCCTAATTAAATGTAAGACTTTAATACACTTTATCTCTCAAATTTATAAATATATCTAATATTGAAATAGTGGTATATCAAATAGTTTTTTCCATGAAATGTATTTGAAAAATAATAATCTAAAATTCTCTGGAATATCATTCACATCTTGAAAAAGATACCAAAAAATATCTAAGCGATAAAAAAGTTATATACAAGAAGAAGAAAAAAAGTTACACACAAAACATAATAAAATCTCCAAATAAATATTGTAATGACAAGAGGCTGCACTTGAAATAATCTCATTTTCTTTGCCAACACTTTAAAAAAATCTCATTAAAAATCTCGTTGGCACTAAATCTCACCCCTGCTGATGAATAATTTATTTTTATATATTACTCTTTTTTTCCTCGAACTATATAGTAGCCTCTCTAACATTTTTTTTGGCCAACAGTAACCCCTCTTACTTAAACATAAAAGACTTCTTTAATGTAATCCATAAAAATTTAAAAAAAGAGTTAAGTGAATTTTCTATAATTAATGCGTCAACAATTTATGATACTCTATTCACTTCTATTTACGAGCTACATTTGAAAATATCTGAATGTATAATTTTTTATTTTTATTAAAAATTAATTATATGCATCTTTATCTTATACATTGTCTTTTGCATATTTCTCTTACTTATTTTTTCTTACTTACATCTTTATAAATAAAAATATATCTACAAAATTATATATTTTAACATATTTATTATTTTCAATTAATTTTAACTGATTTTTTAATTTACCAAATTGGGTTATTTGAATTATTAACTTTCAATCATTTAAATTTGGGAAGATAATGCATTAAATAAAAATAATTTAAAGCATAATTAATATGACAGAATTAAACCAAAATTTTCAATAAGTAGGGTAATATTTATTTGATATTTGATGGTGACACAGGGATGTGGATAAGAGTGAATGTAATATAACCAATAATTGAAGAATGGCATAAATGGGAGCAGTTGACGAGGCAGACAGAAAATAAATGAGGTTGGAAAGCGGGTAAAAATGATTAAGGTTCTGGAAGCTTCCGTGATTTTGGGGGAGATTTTATATCCAAGCTCCAATCGCCAGGTCAAGTTCTTGCATTTATTACTTTTTTCCCTCACGTGGAAGTAATGATTCACTGCTCGCGGAGGTTGACCTCCAACATTGTCAAATAATGTCAATGGCTCGAATTGGGACTTTGCTTTGGTTTTCCTTATTTTACCATGCCGTTTAATCGGGTTCAAATATTTGACCAAAAAAATCGGGTTCAAATATGCCCCCATATAACCATAGAAGAAAAAATAAATAAATAAAAAGCTCCTCTTCGGAAAATTTTATTACTACCTCATGTTTTAATTTAAAGATATTAAAACTTAGTTAAATTAGGGTTAGTATAACCCATTGTAGCATGGATTTAGTAGTCAAAGGGTAAACACTCTCATCAAGAAGGGAGGGGGTTTGATTCCTGAGGTCATTGAGGAATGTGGGGAGGCATATTTGAAACCAGAATATGTAATGATTCTCCACATCTACCACTTCTGGTTTAAACTAAAACGCTATGTATGACTGCAGTCAAGAGTTAGGACCCGTTTGGTTCAACTCCATTATATCATGAAGTGAGGTGCAGTGTAATGTAATGGGAATGCAATGTAATATGAATTACAAAAACAGCATTTGGTATTTTCTTTAAAGAGAGGTGCAATAAAGTTAATTTTAATAATTATGTAAAATTAATATATAACGGAAAGACTATTATATCCTCATTATGCTCATTCACATCAGCATCCTCGTCTTTAAACCATGGCGCTTACGTTTCTCTTCTAGTCTTGTTCCACCATCAAAGCTATTTTGCAATACCGATGTGGCACGCCATGATTGAAGGTTTCATTATTCTAATGATTATTAAATAAATGAGTAAATTTTGGAAAAAAAAACTATTGGATTGAATTGATTTCAATATGATTAGCTCCTGGAATATAATACCTATCCCTTAGGCGCTGAGAAAAAAATATATTCACAGAAAGTTTAGATTTTTGTATGACTTTAATTTTTTTAATCCAAATTTGCAGACCGCTGATAATATTCAATTATATGAATTCAATCATAATTTTGCTTGATTTATGGAGCGGGGTTTAGATTCTTGAATTAGAAGGTAGGTTCTATTGAACACTACTGAATTCACAAAATACACTCTCTTGGTAGCGATGCTTTGATGAGAACGATATCTAGTAAAGAATTGTAGGGACTCATCAGATCCAGAGGGAAAGAAATAATCATCGATTAGGAGGACATCTCATAAGACGAAGTTGCAACTCGTGGTGAGAGATTCTGTGGATAAATGAGATTTGTTTTTGAAGGGCAAATATTGTCTTTTTACATAAGTTATTGAGGACAGAATAGACATTTCATAAAAACTGCAAATCTGCAATGAGCATCCATAGGATCTCCCTTATGAATAGATATTACCAAAAAATGTGTAATCTTTTCTACCATCATTAAATCCAACCAAACAAGTCATTTATGGTAATGTAATAAAAATTACCATTGCACACCTGTAATGGGGTTGAACCAAATAGGTTCTTAGTTTTTCTGCCTTTAACTCATGGGTGAGCCTAATTTCCTTCCTAAAATTTTGTCACAAAAAAGGGGTTAGTATACTATTTGTTTCTTATAATTTATTTTCATTTTGGTTCTTTTTTTTTTTTAATAGCTAAGCATATCCTCAAGCCACTTTAAGCTGGATTTTTTTATAACTCTGTCGGGTTGGAAGTATTACAATTAAAGTTTTTCCAACAAGTACACTTCCTAAGATTCAGATTTGAGTTCTCTTTATTGATATGAGACTACTTACTATATTAACCAACACCTTGTTAGTATTTTGATTTTATTTCTGTTGCCAATAGTTTCAAACAATTTTATTCTGTGGACACCATTAGTCTCAGCAATTTAATAAACATAGATTCGAAGTTAACAGTATTAAGTTTGTTTATACATCAGTAACATCATTAAAAAAATTTAGAAAAAATGTAAAAGTTAAAAAAAAACTTGAACTAGTCGAACCATTAATCCATCTAATTTGTTAATTTATTTTTCTTAATCCATTATCAAAGTGATCATATTCTATGAAATTTCTCAGCAAATTAGATACTGATGAACTAACTATGGAAGCAAGACTTAGATCTAATTTTAACGCCTATGTTTATGCACGTCATCTAAAATTATAAAAGAACCTGTAAATAATATGGATCGCTGTCAAACTATGGGTACGTACGTAACATGATCAGCATAGGTATTAGTTTATAATACTGAAACTTCATAGAAGAACCACTGGCCTAAAGAAAGAAGAAACTCTAAATAAGAACCACAAATGAAAAATACTTATATTCAAAGTACTAAAAAAGCCATCAGATTTGACATTTGGCACCTTTGTTTTCTTTTTTTGGGTTAAAAAATGACAAAACAGCTTACTAAATTGGCCAAAGATAGTGATTTAAGAGATAGTGGTCTAATTATAGTTGAATCGGAATCAATCCAATTATATTTAAAATAATATAATTTAATTAAAATATATTAAAAAATTATATACTACATTCGGTCCTAATTATAAGAGCTCATTGACTAATTTGAAGAGATTAAGGAAATAAATTAAGTTAGTTATTTGTAATAAATAGGTGTTGTCTTTCTTAAAATATCTTTACTAATTAAGTATATTAGCTAGAATACTATTATTACAAGGACTACTTTAAAAAAAGCATAAATATGATAGACAAAATGAATTGAAGTATTTTATTTAGAACTAAAATAAAAGTCAGACAATGTCTTATGTTAAGGACGCCTAAACAAATAATGTATAATGCCACAAAACAAAGTTCACTAAATGATAAACATCATGGATTGCTATTTTTTTAACTCAAAATGATATCCAAAACTTTTGATCTAATTAACCTTAGAGGATTGGTTCATTGGTGTGTTGACTAGTCAACTTAAGTTGTTTTAATATCATGATTATATTATTATTTGTGGAATAATACAACGTATCAAACATTATCTATTAACCCTGAAAATGTCTCAACGCACAATTATAGGAACGTTATAAATGTGTGATATATTTATGTGTAGGAAACGCAGTGTAATTGATTTGAAATTGTGTTATGATGGTTAAAAAGAAAAGAAAAAGAAAATATGTCTTATTCACTATACAACAGAGCAAAAATTCTTAACGTGTCACTTTCCTTGGCCACCTGAGAATAAATTAATCAACAACATGCACATTAAATTAAATTAAAATTACAGTTTAAAAAATAACAGTAAATTAAAATGTGTTAATCTTTTTGTCAAGTTGGGATTACTTTATTATATATTTGAAAATCTTATATGATATTGTGAAACAAGATATTTTTTGTGATGTCTTTTTAAGGTGAAAACTACAAATATGAATTGTTAAATCCTTAAAGATTAAGACATTGCCTTGTGTTAGAAGATAGATTTTGAGGATTACAGACGAATTAATATGATCTCTCATCACATCAAAATGACCCTTCCAACCATGTATTGCTAAATTAACATTTGAAGACACGTATGAGAGAGTTTATTACATATAATGACCACGAATTATTAAAATTACTGTAAAAATGCATGCTTTTTTTGTCCATTGAAGTTTAAAATAAATTGAGTTAACTAAAATGTCCCTTTGTTTCAAACTAGGCTATCTCAATTTCCCCATTGACATTCCATGTATTTCCAATCTATTTTCGACGTTTTATTTTTCTTCAAATTTTAAGTATAAAAACTAGTTGGGCACTTTGTTTTGCTTCTAAATGTAAGGTATTTATCTATTTCGTCCCTAACTTTATAGTTTTTTTCCCCAAACCTTTTGTTATGAACTACACATGTTAAAGGAGGTTTTTATTCCCTTAAAGGGGTATTCAAATGCCATTCTCCCAAAATAATTTTAAGCCTTTTTTTGCCCCCAAAAAAAGGTTTTAAATGGACCTGTGCAAATGTATGAATATAAAAAAAAAAAAGATATTAATCTGTTCCACATGCAATGTTTTTAAACAATAGAAACATTCATTAAAAAAACTTATGTAATTGTGGTCCTAATATTTTCCTATTCGTAGTTTCATATTGCCCCATTAAAGTCAATGATTCTCCTTTTCCCAATTGTGGTCCAATTAGTCACATGTTGATGCCCCGAGGTTCCAAAATAATCTGAGTTTAAGAAAAAATATATTATATATATAGACTTGATTTTAATTGTTATAATATAACCTATTCTTTTTTAGACTTAAATGTATAAACATGTATTGTTTTAAAATATAAAAATAAAAAGGGATACATTTTTTTCATTGAACTTAATAAATATTAACTAAAAAAATTTATGTTAATAGACAGTACATCAAGTAAAGATTTTAAATTTAAACTAAAATACTATCTTAAGTTTTAAATATAGAAATATTATAAGGGATTTGTTTTAATTCTAAATATAAATTCACTTTGTCTCATAAATTTATAATTTTTTTTGGGTAAAGAATCCCATTGACTGCATATATTAAGAGGTATCTATTGAGAAGTAATTACAATGCACATGATTATAAAAAATATTTTTAAAAAATTAATATATTTATTACAAATTACTAATTTAAATAATTTTTTAATATCTATAGCTTAGTTATTTGATTCTTATATGTCGCTATTTTTGTTTTTAACCATATATAGAGTAAAATACAATGACTTTGCTTTAGGTTTGCCAAAAGTTATTACGTAGAGCTCCTTTTGTTCTCAAAACCCACATTTTAGCCTAATTTTAACATCATGAAAAATTTTGTTTAAGTAATAAAATGTTTAATATTATTAATTAAAATTATGTAAAATATGCAAACTAACTAAATACATGGTTTTAAAAATAATACATTAAAATCCACAAAATTCAAAATAAAATAAGCATGCATCATATTGACTAATTTATCTCATTACGTAAAACCCTTAATTCATTTCTCAGATTTATAGTATTATTATTAGTTAAAAAATTGAAAATTGGGCAGAAAACACCTGATAAATCGAAAAAATTTAATTAAATGTACCTTATGAAAATCTCAAACGAAGGATTAATAAGAACTTATTAGGTGGGTCTTTTTTTTTTTTAGTGATAAATTAAAGTCACGTGATAACCCTACCATAATGAGTTTCTATATTTTGTAATTATCTGTAATATGTTTTGGATTAGCTGTAATTATCACATGACAGGAATCCTTTTGGGTTAAATGCCAAATTACTGATAGTGACCCATGTTTCATTTTTCACGTGGTCCCAATATTATAAATTTTTAATAGCATTTTTTTTTAGATTGTAATAAATTTAATAGCATATTTAATTAGTATAATTGGTAAGTAAACAAATCTGAACAAGAATTCATATTAATATATGTTGTCAGTAGCCACCAAACACAGGAAGACTTGCTGGCCAAAAATTATATATGAAGACTTATTATATAAGCGATGAAATTGACCACAAAGTGCAATTTCTTGTGGTTCATTAAAAAAAACTGCAAATTACATAAATGTTTCAATTTTATTGAACTTGCATATACAGCCCTCTCAATTTGGTCTTCGAAGAATTGATCATAGCCGTTTAATTATTCAAACATTATTTTTAATTGAAATAATACCAACAAATATTTTGTTGTGGGGACCCTTTTAATTTTTTAAGAAAAGAAAAAATTTTGTAAAAAATCAATAATTTATTTTTTATCAAAAGTTCATTTGGTGCCCATACTTCGACATTAACAACTTTATATTTGGTGGAACCACCATTTTTTATTTGACCCAAAATAAAAAATTAAAAAACCATAATCTTTGATAGCTTATGCTGTTGGATCTTCCACCAAATCTTAGAAAATTGGGAAAATTTTAGAAGCGAAAAGAATAAGGGAAAATGATAAATAAAGAAGTTAGAAAATATAATATTCTAAATCAAGTACTTAAAAGTTAAAAATGACAGAGAAAGAAGTGGTACCTAATATGGTATTTTGTAAATATAATTAAATAACTAAAATATCATTATATTAAAAATTTTATTAATAAATTTTAAATTGGTAATGATAAGTGTTAAACAGCCAAATGACAATAAATATGCTGGCAATAAAAAGTTATTTATTAGTAAGTTATGAATTAGTAATAATAAGTGTTGAACAAACAATGACAAAAAATATACTAGCAATGACAAGTTTGATAGTATTTTTTTCCAAATATAATACAAAGATATTTTAATCATTTAACTATATTTACAAAATACTATATCAGGCACCATTTCCTTCTATGTCATTTTCAATTCTTAAGCGGCTGAATTGAAAAAGGATAATTTTAGGACTTTCTTTTTTTAAATTTTCCCAAAAAATAATTAGATGTATTTTTGAAACAAGACATTTTTTTTTGGTATTGCAAGGATCCCCAGATGAATTGCATTATCTATAACTTATGAACAATATTATTTATTATAAACTTATAATATTGTAATAACAGATAGAGGAGGAAGCTCAGGCGTCTTATTTCATACACTCGTGAACTGAGGAATAATAAATTCTTACACCAAATTCATTCTAACTTGTATTATGTTCTTGATTTACTTGCCCTCAGTTCTGAAAATAGGAGCTTGACAGGAAATTTATTTTGGTTTTAAATATAACCCATCACCCAATTTTACTTTTTAAATTTATAATTTCTTTTCAAAATATTCATGTTGATTGTACAGAAAAATTTTCATAAGGGCTAGTCATACTACACCCAATTAAATAGAATCTTTTTAAAATGTCAATATATATTTATTAAAAATAACTAACATAATTAATTTTTTAATATTTACAAATTAATTACTAAATTCAGCTTAGAGGGAGCATATTGAGAGTCAACATTGTCTACTTTTTACCTAAAAAATTGTCATCTGTTTATTTTTAGCTTAAAATTATTAACTTCCTCTTACCCCAGAACTGCCTATCCGTAATCAATTGGTCCCGCTTAAAGGAACTTTTACCCTCTGCACTATTTTAATACGGCAGTTATGGTTGATTTTTGTCACATAACAACAAAAAACATCACCATCATCATTATTATTATCTCCTTTCTTCTTTCACTATCTTCAATATCACAAAAATTGAGGATTTGAGATTATCTCACATTGAACATGTTTCCTTAAAAAATCTTAAAGTTTAAATTGTCCTAAAAAATTAAAGGACCCAAAATATTGTTACACATAAGAACTACAATTCAAAACTTAAAATGAAAAATCAGTATCAATGCCAACCAACCATTTATGAAGTATAAGGTTCATATCAATCCACGTTATTTATAAAATATGACAAATGGTGTGACTCATTTTCAAAATTTTTGTAATACCTATAAATTCATTTAATATAATAAATATTATATCTATAACAAGTGGTACTATATTTACAAATTACAAAGATCACGGTTCATTTTTCAACCTCTGTACAATACCATAATAGAACCAGCTAGTAAAATAAAATATTTAATAAATTATACTAATCATAATATATGAATATTATTAGAGCCGGCAATATGGGCCAACCTGCCAGTTATGGGTTGACCTGTGGTAGGCTTAAAGACCTATGGGCTGGTCCTAAAAAGACCGATTTCTAGCGGGCTGATAATTTTTCAACCCAACTCGTCAAGACTAACCCGCCAACCTGTCACTTTTTTTAAAAAAATTTTTTTGTGCATTCTATTTTCTTTTAATAAAATTTATTCTAATTCTTAAACACTTAAAATAAAATATGTATATAGAAATTATCATAAATAAAATATGAAATCCAAAGTTCCAAACATTTCAAAATACTACTATAAGCATACATGATTTATTATCATAAATGATTAAACATACATCCCAAATTAAAACATAACAAATCTAAATTTATAATAATACAAACACAATATTACAAATCACTATCAAGCGCTCAACCATGAACTACTATTCAATATTGATATAGTTCGAATAATGATAGGAAGATGTAAAATTAGTTTGTTAAGCTTCATAATTATAATCACATTTTTTTTGCTCAACTAATTTTGCCACAAGTAAAATTTATAATATAAAGTAAAAAATATATCACATTATGGTAATTTTAAATAATAAAAATGAGATAAAGGACCCAAGGAGTAAACATAATTATATTTGAGGGAGAAATTTTTTTTAAAAAAATAAAAAATAAAACCGGCCAACCGACCAACCCTGCAGGTTAGCCCGCCGCAGGTTTGGTCTTAACGGTTACAGACTCAAAAGATCCATTTTAAAACGAGTTTGATTTTTATCAACCTAACCTGTTACTTCTTGGTGGGTTGACGGGTTGACCTTTAGGCTCAACCCATATTACCGACTCTAAATATTATGGCTCATGTTGTCCTTCTTTCCTCAAATTTTGTGCAGGCATATAGAGACACTCTTAATTTATGGAGTATTTGGATAGAAACAAAATCATAGTTCTAAAAATATTTTTATGGTATATGAAGTAAATATATGAATAAATTTATCTCAATTTATAAAAAAAATATTTTTAAAAAGTACTTCTAATATAATCTAAAACACCCCGTAAATCTTTCAGTACAGTGCTAAAATGAAAATATTTTGAGGCACAAGTTTCTTCCAATTTAGGCTTCGGACGGTGATGCTCTTAAAGCATATTCTGCTTTTTCCTCTCACAAGGCCACAAAGAGAAGAATCTTTGTACCTTAATACAAACACGCCTTTTTATTCAATGTCTTTTCTTTGTTCTCTGTTTTCCGCACTCCTTTCTCAATCAATCACAAGAGACAAATTGTGTACCATCAGGTTCAGTACATGTCCTTATCAAACTGGCCTCTGATTTTTGCCATATATGGGCTCAAAAAGGAACAACCTCTAGAACACATAGTAATAAGAGCCGCATAACCCAAAAAAAAAACATTTGATTTCCCTTTTTTCAAACTAAAAAAAAAAAATTTAATTCATGGGTTGTTATATTTGTGATTTTTTCAAACAGATCCTTTAAGTTTTTTTTTTAATAATTGGATCCTTACAATTTTTTCAATCATAGACACTTGTGTATGCGACTAATGTAAATATTGACTTACAAGAGAAATGTAAGTTGTCACAAAATACAAAATAAAAAAGAGAATTTTAAAAATTAAACCATGAAATTAAATTAATTTATTATTAATACAAAAAATTATTATCCTGGTAATCATCTCCTTGCATCTATATATAATCTGTAAATTGGTTGATTTTGACTTTATGTAGATTCATGAGGTAAAGTTAAACCAGGAGTATGTTGAGCGAAGACCATGTCATCAACATCGTTTTGCTTACAAATTAACAAATCATGAGTACCAATAATTAAGAAAATTATAAAGACTCAATTTTTTAAAAAAACTACAAGGGATTTACTTTTTTTTTTTGGCTAGACACATGTAAGAGACAATATTGGGTACTAAATATGATAATTTCTACCTAATAATTTTCTCTTTGAAATGATAATTTCTACTGGGCCTGTGGCCCACTTTACTTGGCTACTTCTTTCATGGGCCATACTAAAACTGTCCATTATTTGCTTGGGCCCAACATGTACTTCTTGGGACACTCTTACCTGCTTGACAGTGCCCTTTAGCTAACAGCCTTCCTACAAATCTCATGGCCCAGAATGGGAGGTACAGCTAATAACGTTTTATGATTGGTGGGACTGGCAATTTGGATTTGGCAGTCAAAGAATAAAATATAATTTGGTTCTATTTTTTTTTTTTAAATTTTTTATTGTCATAATCATTATATAGCATAATACTTCTCCCTTTATATTTGATAAAAATGATGTTTTTCTTTATTCTTATGGTATATATCGATCAAGTTTTATAGCTAAACCATAAGATGTTACCTTGTATGAAAAAGTAAACCAATTATATCATTCATAATATATAAATACTACATATTATATTATACTATCTTTGGTCCTAATTATAAGAGTTGGTTGACTAATTTGATGAGATTAAGAAAAGAAGTTAAGTTAGTTATTTGTAATAAATAGGTGATGTCTTTTCCTAAAACATCCTTACTAATCAAGTGTATTGGCTAGAACTACAATTGTTAGAAGGACTACCTTAAGAAAAAAATACATAAATATGAGAGACAAAGTGGATTGGAGTCTTATATTTAGAATCAAAATAAAAGTCACACAAGGTCATATATTAAGAACCGGAGGTAATATTACCCTTTTGTGTTCTAGTTTAATGCATAATCTTTTGCTTCTTTTGGAAACTTTGATTTAGAAAAAATCCCCCCAAAAAAACAAACCTTCAAAACATCTAAATGACAAGTCAGTGGCTCCAGTTTCAATAACCCCAAATTAGCTCTAATGTATTCAAATGGAATTTTGAAATGTTGTTCTTTTCACCTTATTGCTTCTTACTTATTTTCCAAAAAAAAAAAAAAGGAGGCACCTCAACACTCGCTTTAGCAGCTAGTTGCTGGAGCTCCGTTGCAAATGAAGTGTAATATATAGCTAATGAAATGTAGTCACTAGCTTATGATATATAAACAAAATATTTATTACACTTGATTAGCAAATGCCACATATAGAAATTTACCACATTTTATTAATTATTTACTACACTTTATTAACAAATGTCACATTTAAATACTTACAACAAATAATTAACTATTTCCTACAATTTATTAGTTATTTACTATATTTTATTAGCCAACTTTATTGAAAAAATCTTAGCTACTGTGTCAAAGCTCTAGCTGCAGGCCACCAGCAACAGTGTTGAGGTGACATTTTTGTTTTTGTTTTTGTTTTTTTAAAGTGAGGAGAATTATGGTAGAAATATATCATTTCAAAATTTCATTTCAATGCATGGAAATTAATTTAGGATTACTAAAATTGGATTCATTGATTTGTGATTTTAATATTTTTAAGGTATTCTTTTAGGGATTTTTCCTCTATGCTTCCATAACAATGCAACCTTTATAGTCAATTTCTTGATTTCATCTTTGTTCACTACAATGTATAACTATATGTATTTTTTAATTTATATCCTCTGTCTCTCGCTTTTGTTATATATTTATTTCCATTAGATGTTACGGATAATTTTATTTATATTTTATGTACACTTAACAGGAAACCATTCGTTCAATTTGAAATACAAAATTTTACCAAGTGGCTAGTAAAATCACAACACAAGTGGTGCTAAAGAATTATCATAACCTTGGTGTTGCATATATCTATATATAACTTCTTAATGCCGAACATTTATCTAACAAGGATAAGATATGAGAGACTTTATCATGAGGGACAAAACTAATATTTTAGACTGTTTTTAGAGTGATAAACAAATTTGTCGGTTGAGTTGCTTATTTTAATTCTTATAATTTTAACTTATTTATAACATGGTGTCTTAAGTACAATTCATTGCAATTCAATACTTATGTTTTTGACTTGCTTAAGATATAAGTTTTGATCCCAATAGTGTTGATTTTTTTTTTAATGACAATAATTGTAACTAGATAAATTCAAAACGGAATAAACCAAAAAAAATAAAAGCCTGAACTCTTTTATTACCGTCTGCCTCCTATGAAAAAGGAGAGGGGTGATCACTGATCAAGGATATAAAAATTAACATCAAACCTATGTGAAAGTCGCACTAAATAACTAGTTAGAGAGTTGAGTTTTTATAAACATGACAAAAAATAACTTGCCAATTCCTGTTAATAAGAAGTTTCAAGTCATGAACGATTATGATCATCATCACAACTTCTAGAGGTCAAGTTGATTGCTTCAACTCAGCTTAAAAAAAAAAAGAAAAAGAAAAAAAGATGCTGATTGCCTCAACAATGTTGATTTTTGACGAAGCATTAGTCACACTGCTAGAGGAAATTTGTTCATGGCATCCTGCATTGGTGGACTGTAAGGACAAAAGAAGTCACAAGTTTGGGTATTTAATGTTTTCAGCTTGGAGTGAGTGGGACACACCAAAAGGAAAAGGAAACTAATTCAATATCGTTCTTTCGTCTGCCCCCATTATTTTAGTCAGGTTCTTATTTTTTTTAGAATTAAAAAAAAAAAATTAAGTTGTCGGCATTCACATTTCAATTAAAAAACTTTAATTTCGAGTTGTGAATTTTAAATGTTTGTGTGGAATGGTAGTTTCTCTTCCATTTTTTTTAATAATTTCAAAATTTTTGTTTTGTGTAATTTAAGATTAATGGAAATACTTAACCCTAATTTGTTTTGAATTGTTATATGACGTGCCATTTCAACTTTGAATGATCCCAATTTTTAAATTTACAAATCATTCTCACATTTTTTTTAGTTTTTCGTCTCTTTCTTTCTTATGGCCACAAATAACAAAAGAATCATTATCTCGTACCTTAAACATGTTTTTTTTTCCTTCTTTTAACTATATCTACTTTCCGCAATCCTTTCTTAATCATTCACAAAAGACATAAATAATTGTGGGCTATCAAGTTCAGTACATGTCCTTTGTCAATTTGGTCTGTGATTTTTGTATAAATATGAACCGCAGAAAGAAACATGATGGGTGACCCAAAATAAGAGCCATATATAAAAATAAATTTGGAAAGTGATGTTTGATGATTTCTAAAAAAACTAATTATTATTTAAGGCAGTTTATTTTAGAAATTTTTAAAAATATCAAGGTTTTTTTTTCGGATTAGAATTTTTCTGGATCTCAGTAATAATTTTTAATATTTTAATAATCAAATTTGATCTTCCCAAAATTCAAGTTTACTAATTTTTGTACTTATTTTCATTCAATTTTTCGCTTTGATTTTTTCAATACTAATTTCTGATATTTTTATGAATTTTTAAATTTTTTTAATGCTGAAAATATTAAAAATAAGTATTGAAAATGTTGAATGATAATTACCCCAAAAAAAAAATCAAAGCTCAACATGTAAAGAAAATAAAAATCCAATGATGAAAACTAATTAAAAAAATTAATATCAACCAAAAACCTTGGTCCAATTTTGAAATTTCAAAAATGTTTGGTTTTTTCAATTATAAATAATATTTTTTAGGTCTTTAAATTTTCAAATAATAATACTAATTGTCATGGGGCCTGTGGGCCATTAATTGAATTTCTTGCTTCATTTTATGGGCTACACCAAAGTGGTCCATATCACATAGGGCCCTCCTGGCGCGTGCTCATGGAATAGTCAGCTCCAAATGAAAGTGCTCTCTAGCTAACACAAATCCCCAAACCAAAAATCTTAGTTATAGCTAATCACCTTAGTCTCATTGGTCTACTATGATTAATAATTCATATGCCATTAGGTCTATTTTACATTCTTTTTTTTTTCCCCAAGAAGATGTGTCATTTCTGTTTATTTCGTCACTTAAAAATAGCATGTATCTCAGATATTTATTAATTCTTAATTTTTTTTAATTTCTACATAATTTTATGCTTACGAATAATGAATATAAATATCATATTAATATAATATATTATGTAAAATATATACCAAATTATACTATATACATACAAGTTATGAATAATATGGCTCATATAAACTCCACATAATACATGGTGAAACTAATTTAACTTATTTTTTAAATGCTAATGACTTTATGATTTAATGAAATGAAAAAGTTTTTCAATAAGTGAGAGATTGCGGATTTGATTTCGCTTATTTTCAAGTTGTACGTGTATACCAACTCCAGTTGATTTCTATTTATTCAATTCAATCCTATGGAAAGGCTTTTGTTTTTGTCAAGAAAGGTTCTTTCATTTGTCAAAAAGTCTTGTTACATCATGCATGACTATTAAAGATGGATAAATTTATTCATTTTTATATTAACCATGTAACATATCATATTGTAGTCAGGTTCTTTCGTCTGCCTCCATTATTGTAGTCAGGTTCTTATTTTTTTTAGAATTTTTTAAGAAAAAGTTAAGTTGTCGGCATTCACATTTCAATTAAAAACTTTAATTTCAAGTTGTGAATTTTAAATGTTTGTGTGGAATGGTAGTTTCTCTTCCATTTTTTTTAATAATTTCAAAATTTTGGTTTTGTGTAATTTAAGATTAATGGAAATACTTAACCCTAATTTGTTTTGAATTGTTATATCATGTGCCATTTCAACTTTGAATGATCCCAATTTTTAAATTTACAAATCATTCTCACATTTTTTTTTTTACTTTTTCGTCTCTTTCTTTCTTATGGCCACAAATAACAAAAGAATCATTATCTCGTACCTTAAACATGTTTTTTTTTTTTCCCTTTTAACTATATCTACTTTCCGCAATCCTTTCTTAATCATTCACAAAGGACATAAATAATTGTGGGCTATCAAGTTCAGTACATGTCCTTTGTCAATTTGGTCTGTGATTTTTGTATAAATATGAACCGCAGAAAGAAACATGATGGGTGACCCAAAATAAGAGCCATATATAAAAACAAATTTGGAAACTGATGTTTGATAATTTCTAAATATACTAATTATTATTTAAGGCAGTGTATTTTAGAAATTTTTAAAAATATCAAGGTTTCTTGTTGAGATTAAAAATTTTCTGGATTTCAGTAACACTTTTTAATATTTTGATACTCAATTTTGATCTTCCCAAAATTAATGTTTACTAATTTGTAGTACTCATTTTCATTCAATTTTTTGCTTTGATTTTTTCAAAACTAATTTCTGATATTTTTAAAACTTTTTTTAATTTGTTAATTCTGAAAATATTAAAAATAATTAATGAAAATATCCAACTTCGGCATTGAAAATATTGGATGATAATTACCCCAAAAAAAAAATCAAAGCTCAACATGTAAAGAAAATAAAAATCCATTGATGAAAAATAATTAAAAAAAATTAATTTCAACCAAAAACCTTGGTCCACTTTTGAAATTTTTGGTTTTTCAATTATAAATAATATTTTTAGGTCTTTAAATTTTCAAATAATAATAATAATAATTGTCATGGGGCCTGTGGGCCATTAATTGAATTTCTTGCTTCATTTTATGGGCTACACCAAAAGCGGTCCATATCACATAGGGTCCTCCTGGCGCGTGCTTATGGAACAGTCAGCTCTAAATGAAAGTGCTCTTTGGCTAACACAAATGCCTAAACCAAAAATTTTAGTTATAGCTAATCACCTTTGTCTCATTGGTCTATTATGACTGATAATTCATATGCCATTAGGTTTATTTTACATTCTTTTTTTCCAAGAAGAATTTCGTCACTTAAAAATAGTAGGGAGAATGACAGAAAAAGAAGCTAAAAATTATAAACTCCAAATCAGATTTGGTAATGCAATTTTATTTAGTATTGACAAGTCTGAATTTACAAATGACAACAAATTTTTATTGATATTCCTTGTTTGGCATTTACAAAATTCCAACTTCTTTTTTTTTTTATCATTGTCCCAAAATAGTACGTATCTCAGATATTTATTAGTTCTTAATTTTTTTTATTTCTACATAATTTTATGCTTACGAATAATGAATATAAATATCATATTAATACAAAATATTATGTAAAATATGCACCAAATTATACCATATATATACAAGTTATGAATAATATGGCTCATAAGCCCCATATAATGTGAAACTAATTTAATTTATTGTCTAAATGCTAATAACTTTATGATTTAATGAAATGAAAAAGTTTTTCAATAAGTGAGAGATCGCGGATTTGATTTCGCTTATTTTCAAGTTGTACGTGTATACCAACTCCAGTTGATTTCTATTTATTCAATTCAATCCTATGGAAAGGCTTTTGTTTTTGTCAAGAAAGGTTCTTTCATTTGTCAAAAAGTCTTGTTACATCATGCATGACTATTAAAGATGGATAAATTTATTCATTTTTATATTAACCATGTAACATATCATATAGCACATGCCATTTTTTTAGGATTAAACTAAAGAATCTCCCACAAAATGATAATTTAGTTAGTTTGAGCACATCATGTTCACACATAAGCATAATTTTGAAGAACATGGATAGTGTCTTCAATCAAAACTATACCATTGATAAGCAATTTATTTTGGAAGTCAACCTTCAATTATCTCACCTATGATTAAGGAGAGGTAATTAAGTCATTTAACTTAAAAAAATTCAAATTTATTCATACTCTAACCATGAATTAAAATTACACGAAATTTTGAATAGGAACAATCTTAAAAAAATGATATTATTAATGATTCAATTAACAATTTATAATAAGCACTACTCATTTTTTTATAAAAATTTTTTTATGCTAGGGATAAGATTTAAAAAGAACGAGTGGATTCAGTATGGTACTACTAATTGATTATTAAGTTCAGATTAATTTTTTCTTATATAAAAATCTGTACATGCTAGAAATTTAAAAATTAGATTATATGATTCATAAATATAGGCTGACTTATTGAGATTTCTATCTTGTATAGAGATAGATTAAAATATATATGTAAAGATGATTGCTATTTGCTATGAATTCATGGCTGCTCAATCGAATTAAATAAGTTGGACTGTTTGAGTTTGACCGATAAATGCCTGTATATTTAATTTCACATTGAATGATTGAGTTTGAAAATTAAATTCAGCTCATTGGGATGTCTTAATTTAGCTAATGGGACATGATATCAGAAGATTTTCTTCAGGTATTTATATGGAGATATGGCTTGTAAGTAATGCAATAATATTTATTATTAATTTAAAGATTTAGGGAATGAGACTAATTCATTCCATTATCCTAATTAAGCCGGCGGCTCCGTAAATGGTGGGCTGATTTAAACACTTACTTGTTAAACATGATTGAATTTGACCAATAATAAAATATTGTGTATTTTAATTGTCTTTTCGGCCAAACTCATGTATTTTAATTTGATATCGTATAGGGTAGAACTTAAATCAAGTTTATTGGGACTGTCAAGTTCTTAATCACAGTTTGTTATTTGTCCTATTTTTTTTTTCTTATGATCATTTAATCCTAAATTCATATAAAAACAGGAGTTAATATTATTTTTAGTTTTTAAAATTTGATTCTATTTTAGTTTTAATATTTGAAATTGAAAATGAGTGATTTCAGGGACTAAAAGAACTGTTTTTTAATAGCAAAATGTCTTTATTAACAAATTTGAAACAGGCTTAGGGGGAAAAAACATTACTTTAAGGACTAAAAGTATTTAGGCAGACCAAAAGAAAATCAAATTTCATGAAAAAAAATTATTAGTTTTAAATTCCAGAGAACAAAATAAAAACAATATAATATTTTAAGTATTAATTTGACATAATAATTAGGGAAAATTCCAGAAAAAGCCCTTGGAATATGCCAAATCCCAGATTGGGCCCTTAAATTTCGAAAATGACAGATTGGGTCATTGACCCAATATGTCATTTGTGAAATTCAGGCGAATTGACATTTTTGCCCCTGAGCAAAAGTGAGTAGTTATTCTCTAAACAAATCTAGGTAACGCTTACACTGTTCTAGTGATTACAAGATTCGTTGTAGTTAATAATAAGGTACCTGACAATAATAAGATACTTGATTATGAAAAAATGAGTAGTTATTCTCTATACAAATCTAGGTAATGCTTACATTGTTCTAGTGATTACAGCATTAGTTGTAGTTAATAACAAGACACCTGACTATGAAAAAGTGAATAGTTATTCGCTATATGAATCTAGGTAACACCTAAACTATTATAGTGATTCCTTGAATCATTATAGTGAATGAATAAATGAGGGCAAAATTGTCAATTCACCTGAATTTCACAAATGACAGATTGGGTCAATGACCCATTCTGTCATTTTCGAAATTTAAGGACCCAATCTGGTATTTCCTATATTCCAAGGACCTTTTTTGGGATTTTCCCTAATAATTAAAATACATCAATCAATCATCATCAATCAATCAATCAATCAATTATATTCTTAAAAACTTGTAATACCCGATTCGTTTAAAACGGGTCGGGTATGATATTATAAGATCTGAATATATTCAATTAATAATAAAATCTGAATAATATTTTGATTGGGATTTGGGTATATTGAATTAAATGAGAAGTATCATTATTAAATGAGATTTTAATGGAGGCTCAAATGAAGAAATTAATAATTAATTTTGAATTTTAATAATATTTTAATTGGGATTTGAATATATTAAATTAAATGAGAAGTATCATAAAATAATATGTCAATTGGGGTTTAAATGGAGAGATAAATAAATAATTTTAAATTTTCATATATTTCCCCTAAATTTCACATCTTTAATTCAAATACAATCTGAAGAAATAAAAAAAAAACACACTTCTATAAAAAATAAATCTTGAGTTATCTTAAATAATACAATTTATTAGAATTTAAAATTAATTAAATATTTTAGTCCGTGCATCACACGGCAGAGAAATTTCTAGTTTCATCTAAGTCTTGTCCCATCCAATAATAATGGTGTTTGAAAAATATGAATTCAACTCATTTGGTTGTCCTAATTTAGACAACATTGAGACACGCATTAGTCATAAGAAAATGAAAAAGTCAATGAGATGTAATACTCTTTAAAATACTTTTGAAGTCTTATTTATAAAACATTTTTAGTATATTTTACTCATATTAAGAAAAAATTTAAACTGTATTAACTTTTCATTAAAATATAATAACTTTTTAACATTATCTCTATTTAACATGCACACCTTTTAAAAAAACTATGTACACTATAATAAATAAATAACAAAATAGCATATTTATACTAAAAATTTAATGAAATGATTTATAAATAAAATTAAAAAAAAATTTCTCTCTGTCTTATAAAATAGGACTAGAGGAGTCATTCAAAACAATTAATGATTGTAACGTAAAATATCAAAATGAAATCTATGATCTTCGGTTAAATATACAATCTCATCTCATCCTAATAAAATTAGTTAAACTATCACAGAGTTTATTACTGTTAAATCTTCCCCTAATTGATGATTGGCATCTCTTATTATACATTTAAATTTTCCCCCCCATTCTTTATCTAATGAAAGCGGTATCTTTTTATTTATTTATTTAAAAAAGCATTTAATTACTAAGGAAGCGTATTATATTTAAGACTAGAAGTAGCATTATTTAAGGTATACCTACCTTATTCTTGGTCAAAAAAAAAAAAAAAGGTATACCTACCTTATTCATTAGAGTCAAAACATTATGCAATTTGCTTGAGACTCCATATAAATAAATATAAGAGAATATTCGTTTGGTTGTTAAAATATAGTTTCATATGTTTTACACAATTAGATATAAGTCTAAAACAGATTAGATTATCTATAACTTATGATTGGCATATTTTGCCATAAAAATTGGATAAATGCATTTGTTTTCAAGTTCATGTCAAGAATTTTAAATAGGATATAATTTAAGGAAATTATAATATCTAATCGATCCAAATATAAAATAAAATTTATTATATTGTTTCATTTTCTTGAGAGGACACCCTAAAATTTTTTTAAAATAAAAAAAATATTTTCGGACAAGTCAGGATAAAATTTTTCTCATACTTAATATAAGACCTTGTTTGACTTTTATTTTGATCTTAAATATAAGATCTCAATCCACTTTGTTTCTCATATTTATATATATATTTTTTAAAGTAGTCTTTCTAACAATAATAGTTCTAACCAATACACTTGATTAGTAAAAATATTTTAGGAATGACAACACTTATTTAGAACAAATAACTATCTCAACTTACTTTCTTAATCTTCTCAAATTAGTCAACTAGTTCTTATAATTAGGACCGAAGGTCATACTTACTTTGTGTACTGTAAAATTACTTTTAAAATTATGGTTTGGTTTTTATTTAAACACCGTAGTAATTGATATTGACAATAGAAAAGAAATGAAGAATTAGTCTAAGCAGGGAAATTGAAAGTCTAGCCGATGTGGGGGATGGTCCAATTCCACACTACTATTAAATGTTGGCTCTTGATCAATTTATTTTAACTTTTTCTTATCAATTTTGAGCATATTGTTATTATGTTGTTGCTTATTAGCCATGTCAAATTCCAAAGAATTTAAAAAAAATGTTTGGCGATATTGACTCAATGTGGATTAATTCTTTTCTTTGACAGGAGAATTTTTTCATTTAGTGAAAAGGATTAATCTCTTGACACAAAATATAGATACTTCTCCAATCATGGAGTAACTTGTCAATGTTGGAAAATCAAAGGGACTTATCTTAAAATGGTTTAGAATTATAGTGACAGAATTTTAAAATTTCAAATTATAAGGATCATCATAGCAAAATTTGATTGTTATTGTGACTCGAATTGGGAAGTATGCATTATTGACTCAAGAAATTTAGACACATGATATGTTGTGAGGTTGGTATATCAACTCTCGCGCTTAATATAAGACTCAATTGATTTATTTATAAATATTAAAAAAAGTTACTAAATTATCTTAAAATATTCATATTTATTGTTTTCCTCCAAACTAGCTAATTTATCACTCTTATAAATTAATATATAATCTAATGATACATATAAGTATTTTAAAGAGATTATCTCGTATATGTTATAATTAAGTAATTTAATAACTTTCTTAATATCTCTAAATTAATTAGTTAATCATTATATTAAAGACTAGATGTAGTACTTGTTAAGCTTGACAGATAGTTAGCAGATGAGGCTTTGATGGTGAGTAGCAGGATGACTATAAATAAATCTATCCAAGCTATGTAAACTGACTTTGTCTTCCCAATTTAATATGCATCCAAGCTGATAATAATAATGGGCTGGATTGGGGAAAAAGAGTGATGAAGCTAGAATCAGTCAAGACATAGAATGTGAAGAGGTCTATTCCATTGTGAATAGAAGTCAAGTCCACAAAATATCAATGACCAATTGTCTCAGTGGCAAGAATTTCTGCCTTGCGAAGTCTTAAATTTACATTATACGCTATGAAAAGATTCCACACAATAATGTTGGTCTTTTCATTAATTTATTTTATTTTAATAATTTTTTTTGTGTGTATTTTTTTGTTGTTGACGCTTTGCATTATAAATGAAAACTCAACACATAAAATTTTATATCCAACTCAACAGCAGATCAACCACATCATATATATATATATATATTATGAGCCATGTGGAAATAATTTTTGAAATTGTTTTGCCAAATAAAATAATGTAGAAGATTGAGAGTAAGCAAAAGGTATATCTTAATATTGGTCGTGGTAGGATTGACGAAAGAAAAGAGATGATTAAACAAAATTTTTAATTAATCTTATTATGGGCTTATGGCGGCGTTGGCAAGTCCAGACAGGGCTAGGCCGTGCGTCTATATTTTATTTCATTTTTATTTTTTTTAATAAATACTATTTTTGGTTCTAGTTATAAGAACTAGTTGACTAATTTGAGAAGATTAAGGAAATAAGTTAAATTAATTATTTTTAATAAATAAGTATTATCTTTCCTAAAATATTCTTACTAATCAAATGTATTAATTAGAACTACTATTATTAGAAGAATTACCTTGGAAAAAAATATATAAATATGAAAGAAAAAGTGGATTGAAGTTTTATAATTAGGATTAAAATAAAATTCAAATAAGATCTTATATTAATAATCGGTAGTATTTAATATGATTTGATCACGTGAATCGCTAATTACATCCCAATGATAATACATCTCATCATGCTTATTAGACGCGGCTTCAAATTCGAGTATGATGTTCACATTATATGTGTATGTTTAAATTATACTCCTCCTATTTTTAATATACGACCTAATTATTGAGTTGACTTTGGTCTTAAATATAAGACCTATTTTTCGTATTTATCAGTTTTTTCTAAATTACTTCTATGAATACTCCTTCAACCATAATCAAATAGAAGAAGGAGAGAGAATATTAAGGAAGATGATTATGGTATTTTAGAAAAAAATCCATCATATTTTTTGTAACTAACTAACTTACCTAACTTCTTTAATCTCATCAAATTAGTTAAATATGTTTTATATTAAAAACCCGAAGAGTATAAAATAAGAAAAAATATGACTGCATTCTCATATTCAAACTTTGAGGCATCTGATTAAAAACGTGTATATCTCTCTTGTTAATTGAATCATGCGGTTAGTACTTTTATACTCTATCATTTTTAGTTCTCAAGGTTTATCAAGACTTCATTGCCCCTAAAGTGGGCAAGATGAGAATGAATTCTAAGAAGGAAAAAGAAGTTGGCTGAGGGAAAAAAAAGGGGGAAAAACAGAAAAATCATGTTGAAAAACCAAAATAAGAAATTATTATCGCGATAACCGAATTATCTTTATCACTAATTTCGGGATTTATGAGTGATAGAATATTTTTTAGAAATGCGTTGAAGTTAAAAACTTTTGATTTTTTTTTTCAGAATAATAATTTTTCCAGGAAAAAAATCTTGCTGTATTTTGTTTAACCATCAGAATTTTACTCGCACGTGAGGACTGAGGAGCTTCAAAGTTCAAACTTGAAAACTATTGAGAGAGATAAGCTTTGTTGGTTGCCCGGAAGGAGGGCGGAAACTCGAAATCCCCTTGAAAGCTTTTGCAGCCGCCGCCTCCAGCATAGTTCACTGATTCTCAAATCTCAATTATCAAAAGCAGACAAAAACAATATTCCTAATCTCTAAGCAAGCTTTGATTTTTCATTGCCCCACGTCACTGGGTTGAAGATGGCAATGGAGTCTCTTTCCACAATTTCTATTAATCACGCTCAGGTAGGACCCATCTCAATTTTTTTTCCCTTCTTTTATCGATGCCATGTTTGTATTGATAGGCAAAGAATCAACCATTTGTACTCTTTTTATCTCTTGCTTCATTTTCTTCAATCCAAACGTGGTAATGAGTTTGGCCGGTATTACTGGAACTTTGAGGATCAAAAGAGAGAGGCGACTAAATTATTATTATTATTATTATTTTCATTCAACGGCTTGAACTTTCCCCGCACCGGCCACGCTTCCTCTTCAGTGAGCGACTTCGGTGCAATATTTATGGCCCTGTTGCGGACAATTTCGCCTCATTTTCTTGCTCACATCAACACTTCTCAATCTCATTTAGAGACTTGTTTCTTTCATCTTTGGCTTCCTTCTCCGATTTTCCTCATTGGGTTTCGTTGGTTTGGTCTAAATACCAAGGAGAAGGAGGAGTTGAAGACCCTTTCAACATGGGCAACTCCTGCGTGAAGCCAGTTGCTCATGTTAATTCCTCCAATTTTTCTGGTCAATTTTCTCTTCTGTTTCTTCAATATCCATATATGCTCGCCTCCTTCTTCATTGGCGTGATATAATATGCTCTTATAGAACAGTGATCAGTTTGTTAGGTTGATGCTGGTGATAAACTTGCTCAAATTTTGATTGAGTTTCCTATTTGGGGTTCTACTGCCTTTTCTATGGGTCCATGTGGTTTAGTTTTACATCTTACATTGAATTGGAAGCTATATATTAGGCTTGGATTGCTTGCCTGTCAAAATTTGAATGGAGTAGTGTCCATTTTTTCAACAGTACTGGAGATTCATAAATATTTCCCTTATTTTTGATTCTTCCAATTCTAAAGTTATGGCCTGCGATGTTCTTAAATGGACTCTTTTTTCACTCACTTAACCTCTGATAAATAGCTTTCTGGGTTTGCAAGGAAATTGGATTCTGGTCTCTTGGATCACTTGTTTATAAACCTCCAATTTTGTGATTGTCAAAACTTAGTGTCAGCAATAGAAGTATCCTTAAGCTTCTTTGCCGTGATTCAGGTTGTAATTTGCATTTTAAATGGGATATGTTATTTGAAATTGGTTAACATTTCTTTGATTTTCATGTATCTAGATTACTTTCTAAACTAGTTGGTAAAAACTATAAGCATTGGTTCTCCTCTCTGTTAGACTACCGAATTTTGTATCAGTCTTAATATGTATGTAAATGCATACAAAGGTTTATTATGCATAATGCGTTTAAAGAATTTGAAATCTAGACAAAAAAGCTAACACTTGTACGTTAACATTTATTGCGGATTGTGAAAGCTTTTTGTTTGCTTTCTACTTATCCACAATTTGGCACATATCTGATTTTAACTTAACAACTTAGAAGCACCATAACGTTTATAGCACTATGGCCATGTTCCAGCTGTTTCATTACCTATATATGCATTTGACTACCCAGAATTAATTTATGTCTTGATTATTTAAATTGAAAAGCAAATATCACCTGTATTTGCATTGAGTTTGGCATTCTGGTTCACCTGTTAAACTTCAGGGCTTTAGTACTTGGATTGGGTTTGGAATACTCAGTCATTCTCTGCATGACTATTAATCTTCTTGTGAAGTATCATGTTTGAAGAAAGTTTAATATAGGCTCTGTTTGGTTAGATGTTGTGCTTATTAAGCTCTCTTTTGGCATCGTAAATTCAATTTGTTGAAGTTAAATGTTATAGAGATGTGCGGTTTATTGCATAAGAAGTTATTCATCTAGCTTCTTGTAACTTGTGCCTCATTTGCTCTCAGGAAGTACAAAGTCTAGTAAGACACAACAGAATCACAATTCTTCAGAACAAAAAGCTGCTTTGCAAAGTTCAGTGTCAAATCCTGTCAGACCCATTTCCGATAGTCTCAATTCATTTAGCTTCAATGATCTAAAAGAAGCCACCAAGAACTTCCGTGAAGAAAATTTTATTGGAGAGGGAGGTTTTGGACGTGTCTTCAAGGGATGGATTAACAGCAACACCTTTGCTCCCACGAAACCAGGGAGTGGAATGGTAGTGGCCATTAAGCAGCTCAAGCCAGAAAGCTTTCAAGGCCACAAGGAGTGGCTTGTATGTACAATAAGAACCTTTGAATTAAGATGTTTTTTTTAATTGTTGGTCCTTCTAGGTATTGACTGATTTCCTGCCCTTCTTCTTGGCAGGCTGAAGTCAATTATCTAGGGCAGCTTCACCACGAAAATCTGGTGAAACTTATTGGTTATTGTTCAGAGGATAGAAATAGGCTTCTAGTTTATGAGTTCATGCAAAAAGGAAGCTTGGAGAATCATTTATTTAGAAGTAAGTGCAATAACTGAGCATATTGCCCTCCCATATTTTCCTTTATTTTTTCCAAAATTAAACGCATTTCATGACAGTGCATATTTTAAGAATATTTGCTGTTTGATGCACTTGAAAACTTTTGTTTTGGGAGAATCTCCCAATGAGATCTCTTTTTGTGTCCCTTTTCAAATAAAGCACAATGCTATGCGCATTTTGATCATTAAAAAGGCAATGGATCCGGTAAAAAAGTGCTACTCCAACAGTAATATCATGAGAATGATGTTCAAATTTGTCCAAGGATTAGGCTGAAAGGAAAAAAGGTCTCAAGGTTGACGTCACATGAAGCCTTTCGGTTCTCTTGATGCAGAATTTTCTAGTGTGATATCATTATCTATCTTCACTTTTCAAAACAGCCATAAATCATTTGCCATTGAATTGAACCAGAGTTTCATTTTATTCGTGTTATCCTAAACTTTATTTTTCCTCTCTGGCAGAAGGTGTTCAACCCATATCATGGGTGACCCGGATCAATATTGCGGTTGGTGTTGCTAGAGGACTAGCATTCTTACATAGCCTGGATGCAAATGTCATCTATCGTGATTTAAAGGCTTCTAACGTCCTACTTGATTCGGTATGTTGTGCTATGAAAGTTTGGCTTGTGAAACTGGAAAGTCTAAATTTTCTTATGTTTGCGCATGGTTTCATTCTGAAGGAGTTGCACTGAATTTTGTGTAGGATTTTAACCCAAAGCTTTCAGACTTTGGTTTGGCCAGAGATGGTCCTACTGGAGATAACACTCATGTTTCAACCAGAGTTATTGGAACTCAAGGTTACGCTGCCCCAGAGTATGTAGCCACAGGTATGTTAACCTCTGCTGAATCTGAGTTGCTCCTTTCTGATCAAATTTCTAAGGTTCATATCTCCTGCCTTACATGTACTTGGCTTTAAGAAAATCATTTTCTTAATTGGCATACATGAGAAGGACTGAAATAAGGTGTTTTCTGTGAAGAAAAAATTAGGGCACATCCTATAAACTTTATGTACTCAAAGTTATTATCCTTCTCTTTCTCTCTCTCTGGGTTTTTGGCCCCATTTCATGGTGAGAGGGATATCCTGCTTAATGAGGCCTTGTTCGATTCGTCCGAGGAGTGTTTTAGGAGTGGAGTCCTGAATGATCCAAGCCATGTATGAAAGTGCACCTTTAAATCACTTTGGAGAGAATTTAGTTCGGATAAAGCCAGCCATGATCATATCGTTAATAGTCAATAAAGTAAACAAAGAGTGGTCTTCCATTAGTGGCTTTGGTCGCACTGTCCCATATGTCTGTGGTTTAGCCATCAAACCACCTCTCGTTTTGATCTCTCTAACCGGTAGAGTCTCAGTCTTGCTGCAACATTTGATTAAGACAGGCAATTAATGGTTCAGTTTCTTGCAGTTTGCTATTTCCAGCCAGATTATATCCTCAATCTATAAACTAGATTGGCGTATCACTTCATCTTCTTTACTTTGGTTCTGACTGAACAGGTCACTTGACTTCGAGAAGTGATGTCTACAGCTTTGGTGTTGTCTTGCTAGAGTTGCTGACCGGTAGACGAGCATTAGAAGACGACAGACCTGGGTCCATAGAAGAAACTCTGGTGGACTGGGCAAAGCCTTTCCTCAGCGATAACCGACGAGTTTTGAGGATCATGGATACAAGGCTGGGTGGCCAATACTCCAAGAAAGGAGCTCAAGCTGCAGCTGCACTTGCATTGCAATGCTTGACCTCAGATCCTAGATATAGACCTCCAATGGTGGATGTTCTTGCTGCATTGGAAGCTCTCAGTTCCTCAAGTTCAACCCCAAGGACCCCAAAATCTTACAGTGAGAATTTTTCAATCAGGCATTCTAGTCCTAGTCATCCACAAAAGGCAATCAGGCATCTAAAGTCTGTCTGAGTCACTTGTTCTGTTGTCTCTGTGTAGAAGAAATGCTTTTGGGTTCCCTGCAGTGCCTATGTCCCCTAAGCTCAAGTGCAGTGCATTGGGAAGGAATAGATTTGCTATAAAAAAAAAAAAAACGAAAATAATATGGTCATTTGAGCTTTTGCACTTGAGTGATATAGGCACTGCAGGGAATTTAAATCCCAGTGATATCTGTATGATATTTGTATACATTCAGGGCTTGTTTGGATTGACTTATAAGTAGCTTTTCAAACGTGATTTGCGAAATATGAGATAAGCATGTGAGGAGAGTTTTGTTTCGGTTTATGTGAACTTACTCAAAAGTCTCTATTTTGAATGGAGCTCCCAACAAGCCGTGAAAGGCAGCTTGGTGCTTGCAGGCCCAGAGAAAGGCATGGCAGGATATTAACTTACTCCAACAAGTGCTTTGTTCTGTCTATTTTTTTTTTTGGGGGTTGGTAATTACTATTTTGTATTTATTGAATAATATGCCTACTTTCCTCAGCATGAGAATGCATCACGGGATTTGTTAATCACTGGAAAGGGCTAATAGCTGTCTTGTGGGAATACTTGAATATATGAGCAATATTTGAGCATTTTAATTCTTTCATGATTTTGGCTGTTGAACATGAAAAATTAGCATCCTCTTGAGCAGTACAATTAATATTGACACTAGTGTTTTTACTCCTTTATTTTTTTTTTAAAAAAAACAGTAACTTTTCTCTTGTAGGCCAAGTCAAAAAAAGGTTTTCTTACAACCAAGTATATGTAAGGCGTACAGTTGCATACGTGCAAGGTTGAATTTTCCTGATTTGGATTTTTCTTGTCTAGACTCTTTTTTTAATAAAGATATAAAGGTGTACGTACTCCTTATTCAAGTACTATCACATATTCATATAAATTTATTTTCGTATTTTGCCCAAATTTATCTTTCTCTGAAATTGACAGCAGAAGGAAGAATTTAAACTCTACTTCGATTGTGTAAATTATGTGTATTTTCTTTATTTTAGGTCCTTTAGTTTCATGAAAATGTTTTTTCTAAGAATTCTCTTAAATATAAATAGAGAAAAATAACTAGAAATAACAGATTATTAGAATGTGCCTCCATTAGATTCTAGAGGAATCATCTAAAAAGTAGGATGTTTTGAATGCATCTAGAAAGATTCAGACAGAAGACTAACATAGATGTGATGGATGACATTTTTTTTTTTACGTCTTTCATGTCTTCTTTTGTGATTCATGATTGGATTTTACCAATTGGATACCTTAAATTTTTTAATTAAGCACTTTATGTTTTACTAAAGGTTTACAACTATAATTATTTAATTTTTTATAACTCAAATCAATTTGTACACACATTCAACCCAAAAGAGAAAAAAGAAAGGGCGGCAATAAAAGAGTACGAATAGAACTAGCATTAGCGGCAATGGTAGCCACAGTTATACTTTTCAATCTTTCATCTGATTTACAAATTGGTCCTTGCGTTATATTTGACATTAATTAGCCCAATTCTAATGGCTTCGAAATATAACATGCATTATCCTCATAGTTAAAATACAATCCAATCAAATAAATGTTGAATAAATATTTCAAAACATCACAAGAATTCGATCTATGGTTTAGTATCAATTTGAGAATAGTCAACAAAGTAATATCACATAGCTGAAATTCTATTAGATGGGTATATAACATTTAAAGCAGGAACAATATATTTTGTGTTTTGAAACCATAAAGACTGAATTAATACCAATTTAAATACATGACAGATTAATCTCAAGGCATCCTACTGTGGCGTGTTCAATTACAAGACAACATAACTCTGGGGAAACTCATGACTCAGACAATAAAATGTATCCTCACAGGACTTTCTACAACACGAAGTGCCTCAATAAATATTATCCTAGCATACTGCCATAAACCAGTGGCACAAAATTTGGAAAAAAAAAAATAGAAAAGAAAGAGAAAATTACAAAATTATTGAGAAGTTATCTCTGCAGTTAAGGTTCCATAATTGACTAGATCATTAATGGTTGCATCATCATGGCTTCCAGGAACTTCCAGGTAATATGATAATATGATTTCATTAATATATACTCCTCATCGAATGCTAATATCAGTTCTTCAGTAATTCATAACTCCAACTGTGAATATTTCAATCATCTATTACTGACTTCTTGACATGACACTGACAGCAGTTGTAAGAATAGGCTTTTACTGCTGCCAACCATACTGCTGGTTGCGGTTTCCACCCATCATGTTTGAACCACGGCCAGCGCCTGAGCCACTGTATGGACCGCCTTGGGGATAATTAGGGCCTCCAACTCCATAGCCGCCACCACCTCCGCCTCGAGGACCTGCACCAGGCATGCCACTTGACCCGTACGGTGCTCCTCGGCCTTGAGGAGGATATGGCCCACTGCCATAACCACCTCCTCCACCTTGACCTCCACGGTTTGGGTGGTTGTATCCTCCACCAGGGTTCCCACCTGGGGGGTATCTTCCTGGCCCACCAGAGGGGCCTCGAGGCTTCCCGTAATGATGGCCAGGGCCTCCAGCAACTGTGGGTTGTGAGCTATGCATAGGGTTAGGACCTGGCCGCATTTGGGCATGAGGTTGCCCTGTCTGCTGAATGGGGGAAGACGAGTGTGTTGCTGAGGGTGCTGCATTTTCTGACGCTTGGCATTTTCTTCATGTTGTCGTTGTTGCTGCCGCTTTTTCTTTGTCTGAAACTCGTGTGACGACTCATATTTGGGTAAGCTGAGCCAAACATGGAACCAGTAACTTGAGAAAATTGGTGATGCATATTTTAACTGGGAAATGACTAGTGGAAAATATACAACAGAGTGCTTAAGGGGAAAAGAATCTGGCAATAATTGACTAAATAAAGATCATATAGATTTTGGGAACATATCATCGAGGTGGGGAAAACAATTGGGGGCAACAAAAAAAAAAACCCACAGAGCACAGCACCTGGAAGTCATACCTCTTGGGATCACATGGCAAGGGATCAGTCCAGAAATACTCAGCATCAGTGCATCCTTAGCAGTAATTCTCTGTTAAAAAAAATAACAATTTCCATGAAAGAAGATATATTAGAAAGAGAAGATTCATCTTGTACGAGAA
>NW_021634943.1:0-25560 GCF_004799145.2 Neltuma alba | reverse complement strand
AACCCTCCCCTGTCCAGTCACACATATCAATAAACAAAATTAAAAGTACTAGTTGTGCGTCTGAATTTTTTTTCCCTCTTATTTGCCCATTATTAAAGCAGTTGCATTAGAATCTAGCATCACGTATGGGAAAATGGAATATATAATAGGTCTAAACAGTAGAGCACACTAACTAGTAGTACTGGAGAAGTTAAATGAAACATAGTTTATTTTATTCAGTCGTTGGCTATATATCAAACATTATTACGCGGAATAAAGATACACTGAAGACACACGTACGTATAGGGGCACGAACAAATAATTAAAAGTAAAGAACACAGCATAATCGATACATGTCTATAGATAGAGAGAGTAATGGGTATGAGCATAAGATAGAATTAATTAATTAATTAATTAGCCGCAAAATGATGAGTAGGAGAAGGAGAAGGGGCGAGGGAAAGAGGAGGCTGAGCAGCCACGTTCACGAGCTTCATGGTGCAGACTCCACTGTGGGGGGGTCTAGGGATGGTAGTGCATGGGTTTGGACCCGAAGGCGGGCCACCTCGTCTTAGCGACTCCACAATTAATGGCCTCGCCTCTCCAACTTCCACTAACCCTAACACCACCATTACACACAATACCACAACGCTCACCAACTTACTCATCTCCATTTTGATTATAGCAGATCAGTATAGTTCTGGGGGATCACAGATCTGTTATTGAAGCACTTGGTTTTTTTGAGCAAGGGGATGAGTATGCTGGCTGCTTTCATAGATGCCTATTTATACTAGTTTTTTCTTACTGTATATCTTCAAGCTTGTCGGCATCTTTATTCTGACTCCTGCCTTTAAGTAGACTAAGATTTTTACCTGGAAATTCCGCTACTATGACTCAGCCTGTGTTTAATTTGAAGATTGATGACGGAATTCAAAATTTAGAATGAAAATTTATTACGAAGAAGCACAGTAAGGTAAGCACATATATGAAGGAGTCTGCCCACGACACCACCCAGCCGCTCACGCTAGTCTTATATGTTGGGCTAACTCACACCATCCCACAGAAACTTGCGTGTGCCAACTCTCTGAATTCTCAGTATACTTGTCAAGACCGTACCATTTCAAACGGGTTTTTTTCAATGCATTTACTTTGATGAACTTGGCTCCATTTCAGTTCATCCGTATCGTCATCCTACTTGAAAAACCTTGGATTCTTCTAGACATTCGTGTGTGTATATGTATTTAAAGTCAAAGCATTGACTTGGGAAGAAGAAGAAAAAGGGAAGCAAAGCTGGCTTAGCTTATTCCTCGTACGAACCTTCGTGTCATGTTATATACGCCGTTCAGCTTCCTCGTTATGGTTATCGTCGAGGGTACTGTTGGTCTCCATTCGTTTAACAGCCTCCAGTCCCTAGAAGGAAGGAACATATATATATATATCTCTTTAGTTAGGTTGCTTAATTGGCCAATTATCCCAGAAAATTTTGGGGGGGGGGGGGGAATCTAGTTCGTGTGTTTTAAAACGAGGATTTCACTCCTTGTCGCAGGAGGGTCAATCACATTATAGAGACAAATTTCTTTTATTTTTTCAAAACCAACATTTTAATATGAGAAACCCATCTCTCTTCAAATTAGGAATGCTAAATCTGAAACGGGGTATTTACAATGTTCCATATTAATGTTTATTAGTTGATTGAGTATAAAAGTAGATTGGATGATATAATTTATATTTAGATTGACTTTTATAAATAAGCCTGTTTGTATAAGTGGAATTATTTGGATTACTATTGAAAAGGTAAATTTAATTATAAAATGATCAAAAAGGGCATGATATTAAATAGTATATGTAAATAATTTATTATCTCTCTTTTTCTATGCTCTAGTTACATTTTCCCATACATTTTTTTATACCTTTTGTTAATTATTACAAGAGTATATTTGAA
The DNA here is from genome assembly GCF_004799145.2 of Neltuma alba. Taxonomy (NCBI): domain Eukaryota; kingdom Viridiplantae; phylum Streptophyta; class Magnoliopsida; order Fabales; family Fabaceae; genus Neltuma; species Neltuma alba. The sequence goes on along the minus strand of NW_021634943.1, from coordinate 23,642 downwards.
ATAAAAAACATATTTATAACCTACTTATTATTTTTCATTAATTTTAACTATTTTTTTGTTATCTGCAAATTAGTTATTTGAAACTTATAATAAGAACCAGAGAAAGTAGTAAATTTCTCAAAGGTGAAACCTAACTATTTTCTAAATAAGCAAGTTCATAAATTTAGTTGTAAAAAGATGGAAGATGAGGTTTATTAAATATATATGTATCATACGTATATAATGTCATGCCTTCAAAAAAAATTTTAAAAAATAATAATACGAAAGAGCTGAAATGGACCGCACTAATCCCATATCACATCGTCACTTTGATAATATGAATAAGTGACCCTGTAAACATGGGCAAAAACAATCAAAGAACTTTTCGTCCCACATTTTTTCTTTCCTCCTCGTGTTATTGAGCACGGTTGAAAAGGCAAAAGCAAGACTTGCGATGCTTTTCCAAGTTTCACGATTTAAGCCGTTTTGGGCCAATAAGTCAAATAGGCAGAAAGCTACTCTATAAATCAAATGGGTCAAAAGCTACTCCAAACAAGAAAAAATTGTCTAAACATTTTTTTTTTGGCTAAAGTATAGGTATCATCTTATTAGGGGCAATCTTGTTCAAGGCAATGTCGGACACTAAATGTGGGCACATCTTTCAGCGGGGATTTGAACTTTGGTTCACCATGCTATGGAAGACTGGCCCAACTCCCGTTGATTTGTCTAAACATTTTTGTTACTAATAAGCCACTTATGAAAGGGTCTGAACGCCAACCCAAACAGAGCCCAAGTTACTTTGATAATGCCCAACAAAGGCTTCTATTTCCTTTCCCAGAGGGCATTGAATCCAGAGTAAAAAATAAGCATCGTTTAGGTGGGCAAAGTTCATTTGATTCTTTTTTCCCGCCCACACGTCGAGACCAAGCTCAGATTTGAGTCCAAGATCTCGAGCAATGGCTTTCCATGTCTTGTGCCTGTAAACTAGCTCCATTTTACATGAGGAGTTCGCAGCTAAACTACGTTCTCCTCACGAATTAATGAGTTTATGGCGTTCCGAGAGAAGAACTAGCACAGTATTGATTGCCACCCTCTTTTTCTTTTTCCAAACAAACATGATTAAAGACACCTGATTACTGCATGCTTTGGTCTGCCGTCCCCATTTTCATTTAACAATTACCGATTAAAAATTAATGATTTCAGCTTGACTGTGTATGTTGAAAATTAACTGAAGAAATCAAATATAGTAACATCAAGTATACACAGCAGATATGGAAACCAGTGGTTATTCTACAAATGGAAAACATTAAAGGTGTGTAGCATATGCTGGTTGCCAAAATTCAACGAGGGATTTAAAAGCTAAAACGATGAACCTTCCTTGTTGAGTTTGAATTGCCCCAGAAGGAAAAGGCCAGTTCAAATTGATTAGTCAAACTGTCCAAAATCCATGTTATTAGCCCATCAACGTCATCCCATGCTTGACCTGTGATTTCTGATTCATGTTGGACTAGTCTATCCTAGTCAGACAAGAGACATCATGAAAATTAAGTTTTAACCATCTACTTCTCCTGAATATTCAACCTTTTTTTTATTTATAGTTTTTATATATAAATGATGTTGCTATGAACAGCCAAACCTTACCTATATTAACACGCATCAGACAATTCTTCATTTAAAAATAAAATTGCATCCCCTGTAAAAAGTAACGGCCATTAGGTATGTCAAATATGGTGATGTCATTTTTTACTATGGTTTTGCAAGTTTATGGATACTTTTGTACTTCTAAAAAAGTTATGATGGTGGGCGCACTTTGAGTAAAAGTTTGTAGGTACTTGTACGCCTTCATCCCCCTTTTTTATGTAGTTTTTACATTAACACTCATCAGACAATTTTTCTTTTTAAAATAAAATTGCATCCACCGTGAAATAAAGTGGAGGAAACGAAAAGCAAAACCAATATGATGGAATTTCAGCTTAAATTATAGAATCTGATTACAAATTCTATAGAAGAAATCATTGCAAAAGCATGTGAATGAATTAAATTACATATATCTGCAGATTAAAGGAGTGCTGAGCTGTCCCTGAATAAGGACAAAAGCGACAAGAAGAATGTTAAGTTTGCGAATCTTGAAAAGGAAGAAAACAAGTTTAGGGACAATGACCACTTCCTCGTCCAGGAATAGTGTTGCAAGGGTCGGGAGAGGATGATACGGGGCCTCTTTTAAGAATCTGCAACAAAAAGCCATCTGGGAATGGCCTTATTGCTGATCCTACTTCTGCACTCCAAACCACAATGACCAACATGAATAACACCCTCAACATCATTTTTCTGTAAGAGAAAGCCATCTCTCTGTCTCTCTGAATATGAATGAATCAGAAATAAAGCTGTGCTGTGTTTGTTTCGCACTTCGAGACGTACGTCCTTGTGCTGTTCTTCCTGAAATGGAGAGGTTACAGGTAGGGTATTGGAAGAGAATGAGAGTTAGTTTGTGATATATATGGAAGTATAGCAATTGGCACGACGGGTATATATAGGAAAATGGATTGACCGGAGGCTCTTGCGGTTTTAAAATGATGGGTTAGCTTGATTTCTCGTGGTTTGAAGGTTGAAAACTAAGTTTCAGGGAAAAGAAGGTTAAAAATCTATTAAACCAGATATTGAACGGATCAACTTACAGTAACTTGCACGCCAAACACCCATCTATGCGGAAACTGCTGGCTTTCTTCTTTTTTGGAAAAAAAAAATATTAGACTGGTTTTTTATTTGATTCAAGACTCTAAACAATAATATGAACTAAATATTACAACGACCAGAGAACAATTAATATTATTATTGAGAAATACACAAAGTATGATCCGTCTGCTTTTGTTGGTGGGGGAGATTTCGTAGCAAGAGGCGCTTATGATTTATGAATCGCCTCTGAAAAAGTCAAAGGAGGCGCATGCTAACAGTATCAGTATACCCCAGGCATGCTCCCCCAAACGAATGTCATGCCTGAAAGATGAAATAAATTACTATTAAAAAAGAATTTCTCGTGTTTCTAAAGTCAAGAATTTTTTTTTTCTTTTCTTAATTCCAAAATGCTCCGATGGCAAGATCGGAAGCCGAACACAAAGAATTCAAGAACGAGGAAGAATGGTCTATGTTATGTTATGTGGGTCAAATTGAAGAATACGGTCACTGACCGGGGTCACATATGACTTCCCTGTGTCGGTCTCCTTTTAGGATGAGAATTAAAGGAAATTAATATGAAGTAAGTGTCATAAATTTAGTTTATTATAAGATTTCAAGGGATTTTAGTGAAATGTATTTTAAACATACCGTTGACCAATTTGACCATTGGAGCTGGTCATTGGATCATCAAATAAATCAGTAAAATATGAAGAATTTATGGAAATGAAAAAAACACACAGACACACACACACGTCTACTTGTAAATATCACAGCTGTATGCACAAACTGTGCAAGGGTCTTGTAGATAATAGTGATATTTACATTGTTATACATAAAAATTAATAAAGTAAAAAAATAACATTTTTGAATAAGTCGTATTGCCGGGTTGTTGAGGGTACCGCGTCCGTCCATCGGCCAACGCGGTCAAAAGAGGTGGCCAAATGACATTTTGGTCCTTGTATCAGAAATAATTAGCGTACCCTCTATTAGTCTTAATTTCCTTTTTGAGGGACTTAATTATCATTTTCTCCTATATTTTTAAGAACACACAGAAATCTGCAGAGGCGGGGTTTATATGTCTTTCATCTGGTTTCCAGCTTCAACAACGACGAGGATCAACGCATTAATTTCTTTTTTTTGCTTTTTTTTTGTACGTTTAATTTGTTTTCCGTCTAAATAATTGTTAGCAACTATTATATACTCCCAGAAAAGATTGAAAAAGAAAACAGTTTATTTCTTTTTTCCCCCTTAATAAATGGCTATGGGACCAAGCCAAACAGAGAAAAGGACTAGTTGCTGAGCGTGAGCATAACAGATTCGTACAGCTTGAAGATGGCGTCTCAATCATGTGAAAATTCCATGTGCTGAACTTATTAGTTGTAAGCAACGTAGAGATTGATTCCCACTAAACGTATCACCATTTAATTCCATGAAGGTACGTTTATCCCCTGGCTTGATTATTCAAGTTTGAATTATTATATTATTATGTATATTACTTCAATATGAAGAGATTAAAAAAGTTAAGTAAATTACTTAATTATAGCATATTTAATATAATTTTTCTAAATCATATATGCATATCATTAGATTATATATCAATATATAAGTCAGACAAATGAGTTTATATCTAGCTTTCTTAATTTTTTCAAATTAACTAACTTGGTTTTATATTTAGGACATAAGGTAACATATATTTATTTTTGCCACGTGTCCAATTTTCACATCGTTTCTGCTTGACTCATGTCTGACTTGTCTTTCCTAGTCAGACAAGAGACATTGATCATGAGAAGTTATTAGGCAGTTCAGATTTCCTAACACCGCATGTTAAAGAAGCGAAAAAGCATTCATAACCAATCTGAATGAATTTCGAATTGATTATTTCTGGAATAAGATTACAGAAGTCGGTATATTACATTTTATTCCGACAAATTACTACACAGGAATGTGGATAAATTAAATTACGTCTATTCAAAGGAGCCCTAAATCTTAAAAAAGAAAAAGGTTAATGCACATCCAGCACTCAAAATATTTTTTTAGATTCATCCAATAACCCTAAGTACCTTGTGGTAATTCAATACTTTAAAGTATTTTTCAAGTGTGTTTAGCATCTTGAAGTATTTTTTTGTTTTCATTTTGGATGTGAAAAAAAAAAGGTTTGGATGTTAGATGCACCTAAAAATATATTTTAGGATACTGCATGCATAAAAAAAAACTTCAAAATGTTGGGGTGCACTTAAAAAATTATTTCAGAGTACTGAATGTATCACAAAATACATTGAGATATTAGGTATATGAAAAAAATACTTTGGGTGCTGGATATAGATTTAAAAAAAAAATACAAGAGCAATATAATATAAGTTTTGAGGTTCAAGGGTGGGGAGGACAATGACCATGTCCTCGTCCAGGGATAGTGTTGCAAGGGTCGGGAGAGGATCCACCGCCTCTTTTAAGAATCTGCAACAAGAAGCCATCTGGGAACGGCCTTATTGCTGATCCTACTTCTGCACTCCAAAACACAATGGCCAACACAAATAACACCGTGAGCATCATCTTTCTGTAAGACATACCCATCTCTCTGTAAATTATGAGTAAACAAGAAAAACAGTTGTCTGTATATATTTTCTAGTTGAAGATGGACTTTGAAGAGAGTTTTGGGAGAGAATATGGGATCTACAATTTTTGATGTGGTCGGATCAGCGATTGGAATAACTTGTATATATAGGAGCGTGCTTTGACGTACCAGAGGCTCCTGCGGATGCAATTTCAATGAGAAAATGGCTTTAAGCTCCATTAAAATAATATATTCTCGTGGTGGTTTGAAGGTTGGGAACTAAATTTCTTGGCCAAAAAAGAAACGTGTGAAGACTAATTAAACGAAATATTGAATGGATCAACTGACAGTAATTTTTACGACAGACACCATCTACGCAGAAAGTGCGGGGTTTCAATGTGACTTCCTTGTTAATTGATGGTAATTACAATTGAACACATTAACGCGTTCTTCTGCTGCTTTAATCTTCGTCATGCATGGGAGATAATTTCGTGGCAAAAGGCGCATGTGGATCAGGATGTGGAGGGTCAAAGGAGCCACGTACCATATCTGTATGGATATATCTCGGGGTGTTTGCCGAGTGAATGTTTGAAAAATGAAAAAGACGAACTCATGGTTATTTCTTTGCTTAGTTCCAAAATGCTGAGATGGCAAGATCAGATCGAAGCAGATCGAATACAAGCAGGGAGTTCAAAAACGTGGAAGGTTGAGTCTATGGTATGAGTCAAATTCAAGAACATCACATAGTGACAGCAGGGCCGGGTTATGTGACTTCCTTGTTAGTTGATGTAGGAAAATGGGCCAGTCCACCCTTGGTGGATTGGACCCAAGCCCAATTACAATATGGGGTTCTGAAGCAAATAACAAAACATTTGGGTCGAAAATTGCAATTTGCTCCTTTTTAGTTCAAAACGGTTAAATAACCGTGGAGGCAAAATTCAAAAATAGAGACGGTTTTTGTCTTCGGTTTCAACCGTCCGAGTGCCCCTTTTTTTTAGTGAGTCATGGTATGGCATTCAGTTGGTGGTTTTCGTTTTTGTCTCTACACTTTGCTCTCCATTCTTCCCTTCCCTCTAGTCCAGTGTATTTGCTGTGTCTCCCAAATCCGACTCCGTCACTGTGATCGGACCTCCGCGTGGAACCTGATTACACCGTAGACTCCAGGTATGCCCGAAAACCTTCATTGGTATCAGATCATGTGTTTTTTTCCTATTGATTCAGTGGCCTGCGTTTTCATATCAGTATTTTTATCTGATTGTTCGGTCTGAGTAACTTGCGATTTGCTTCAATATATTATGCAAATCCTCCATTTTACTTTCAATATGATAGTTTTTGTGTCTTATATTTATGTTTAGACATATTGGGTTGCTTCTCTGCCTCCATGAAAATCGTTTCATGCAGTATATCAGTTTGGCCGTACGGTTTTCGTTTTGGGTATCTGGAAAATCAAGTTTTTTGGTTTCAAAAATTATCCCATTGCGTAGAGCTCGGAAAAACGAAGAAAATGATATAAAGTACACCAAAAACGGACACCGGACGGCGGAGAAAGGAGGAGGAGAGAAGAAAAATCGGGTCCGTCGGACCCGACCCAGTTGCAGAAGCTGGGTCAAGACGACCCGGCTGGAGGTTGAAGGTAACCTCCGGGGCCAAAACGGCGTCGTTTTGGCCCCTGCCTTAAAAAAAAAAAAAAAGGTGGCATGTACTGGGCTGGACGTAGGATCCAGCCCAGACCAAAAAAAAAAAAAAAAAGGGGAAGGTGTGTACTGGGCTGGAGGCTGGATCCACCCAGACCAAAAAATAAAAATAATAAAAAAAAATTTTGGACCAAGCAGCGCCACGTGGAGCGTTCTGCCACGTGGCACCCCACCTGGCATGTGGGGACCACCACCTGACAGGTGGTGCGTGGAAGCCGAGGCACGGCGCGTGTCGCCGGCGGCAGGCTGCATGGTGCGCGTGAAGTACACGCGCCGACAGGGCGAGTGGGAAAATATTTTTTTTTCAATTTTTCGCTAATTTTTCCTTCTAGGGGCGCGTGTAGGCGCGTGAAAGGTCCGTTTGAGGTGCGGTTTGTCTCTAAAAATCCCTAAAATCAAGATCTTTATTTTGATATATAATTTGATAATTTTGGAGATAATTAAGGATCTATTTGTGAGTATTTTCAGTGTATTTTCTGGTATTTTCATGCGGAAATAATTCCAGAATATTCAAAATAATTTAAATTATTTTGTTCTAGGTGAAAATGAAGCAAGAGGCTTCTAGTAGCACTGAAAATATCCAAGATGGTTCATTGGAATACTTATACATGGATAATGCAGTTCCAGAATATGAACCAGAGGATGAGGATCCTGAAGAGGACCCTGAAGAGGTTCCTCAAGAAATCCCGGAGGAGTTAATGGATTCTGGACCTGAGTCAGAATCTTTATTCCCACTGAACCCCTCCGTACCGAACCTCATTTGGTCTGTAATGATTCGCTAGATCTTCCCAATAAAACCGAAGTAGAGGAAGGCGAAGAGGTGGATCAACCCTGTACCCCTGCTTTAGCTATGAGAATAGCTGAAAGTGATGCAGCTAAATTGACAAACATAAAAGGCATCAATGGTGTGCTCGCTAGCTACGTCCATTACATGACCGATAAGAAGAATACAGAATTCTACCTTAGAGTCATAATGGAGTACATAAGAGCAATAAGAGTTAGAGGCGGACCTAAAGGCAAACCCATAAGAAAGTCTTACTGGATTTGGGCCATAGAGCTAGTGTCCTCCTTTATGAACAAAACGCGCAAACTTAGAAGCCTAAGAAAAGCAATGCTTGATTACCTTTATGTTCATATCAAATGATGTAATATTTGTATTCACGTTGAATTTGTGGTTTCATGCATTGTAAACAGACTAAGTATGTTATTTCATTTAATGAAATTACTTGAATTATTGTTGTATGATTATTTGTGAATATCATGTGTATGCCTTTTATAAGTGGGAGCTTTTAGAAGATAAGACTTCTAAAGGTTACATTTTTTGAAGTGCTTATATAAAATCCTTGATAGGACATGATGATTATTGCTAGTATCTGTGTGATGGGAGGTACAAACGTATTCTCCTGATCATAGATCTAGTAATTTCATTATTTACTGATCGAGGATAATATAGGCACATTACATTGTATACTTCATTGTGCTATATAACTGAAATGTTCTTTGGTTCGGTTCTCTTTAAAGAGAACATAGATTAATGTGGGATAGATTTGTCACAGAACTAAGAATGGCAACCAAGAACATAATTGCTGAATTGAACAAGGGAGAAAAGCTTAACGGGGACAACTGGGACATCTGGCACCGAAAGGTCCAGTATATCCTAGAGGAACAGGATGCGATAGAGCCTCTCACCACTGCTATGGTTGAACCTGAGGCTGGCAACACAAACCAGCACAGGAGAGACCAAGAGGCATATCTAACCTGGAAAAAGAAGAATAGCATAGCAAGAATCACGCTTTTGAGCTCCATGGCTGATGACCTGATGTGTGAGTTTGAGTCGCACAAAACTGCACAGCCATGTGGATAGCATTGAAGGATAAGTTTGGCGGAGTCTCTACGACCAAGCTTAGAAGGTTGACGATTAAGTTTGATACCTATAAGCTCAAGCCAAACAATCCTATGAAGCAACATCTGAGAGAGATGGCCAATATGATCCGGGAACTGAAGGAAGCTGGACATAATCTGTCTGATGAGCAGCAAGTGCAGGCTGTCATCAGGTCACTCCCTGCAAGTTGGGAGCACATGAAAGTCAACCTAACCCACAATGAAAACATCATCACTTTTAATGATGTAGCTAAGCATCTGGAGCTGGAAGATGAACGTCTAGAGGCTTACAAGAGCTCTGGACAAACTTATTTAACTGAGGATGCTGGTACTTCCCAATCTAAGCCCAATTTCAAAAAGGGCAAGAAGCCCCAAAAGAAAGGGAAGAAGGGCGGTCCTCAATTTAAAAAGGGCAAGAAACAATTTAAGAAGAAGGGAAAGAAAGGCGGGAAGAAGAAGCTAGACCTGAAGAAGGTCAAATGCTTCGCCTGCCAACAAATGGGCCATTTCGCACGTGACTGTTCCAAACAGGCTGAAAGCGAAAAGGTATTAGTGAATTATGTGAATTCACATGTTTCATATGTTTCTAGTACTGTTTTTCTAACAGAACCTGTTTCTTCTTCTTGGATTATAGACTCAGGCTCCACAGACCACGTAAGCAGGGATCGGGGATCCTTCGTGGAATACCGTCGGTTGCCGTATCAAAGCAAGTGGCTTTATGTTGGGAACAATGCGAGAATCGAGGTTCGAGGGATTGGCACCTGCAAGCTTGCTTTGCGTGGTGGAAAGACCTTGATACTCCATGATGTGCTTCATGCTCCCGACATCCGACGGAATTTAATTTCTGTTATTTGCTTAGTAGACTTTGGGTTTAATGTTTATTTTCATGATAAAGTTGCAGACATTTCCTTCAACTCTGAATTTTATGGTTCAGCATTCAGATTCCAGAAATTTTTTGTTATGGATCTTGCTTTTGGTTTTAACGCTCATGATTGTTTTGCTATTTCTTCAAGCAATCCTGATATGAATATCTGGCATGCTAGACTAGGACATATTAATCAAAATAGAATGATTAAACTAGCAAAAGAAGGAATGTTGGGCACAATCCCTAACATGGAAATGTCCTTATGTGAAAATTGTCTAGCTGGTAAGGCAACTAGAAAACCTTTCGGTAAGGGAACAAGAGCTGAAAATCCATTGCAATTAATCCATTCTGATATCTGTGGTCCGATGAGTGTGAGGGCGAGACACGGAGCTTGGTATTTTATTACCTTTATTGACGATTTTTCACGATATGGTCATGTCTATTTGATCTCGCATAAGTCTGAAGCACTTGAGTGCTTTAGACGATACATAAATGAGGTAGAGAATCAAATAGATAGTAAAATTAAAGCATTACGTACTGATCGAGGTCGTGAATATTTATCTGATCAATTTAAACAGCTCTGTGAGGAAAAAGGGATAATTAGACAACTGACTATCCCTGGCACTCCACAACAGAATGGAGTGGCTGAGAGGAGGAATAGAACTCTTCTAGACATGGTTAGGTCTATGATGGCTCAAGCAAACCTACCAATTTCATATTGGGGTGATGCTTTGTTAACGGCAACCTTCATACTTAACCGTGTGCCCTCAAAATCAGTCGCTTCCACACCCTATGAATTATGGACAAAACGCAAACAGGATCTAAGTGTCCTAAGACCCTGGGGGTCAGCAGCATATGTTCATGATGATTCCCACAAGCATGGGAAATTGGGTCCTAGAGGAAAGAAGTGTATTTTATAAGGTACTCTGAACAATCTAAAGGATACGTTTTCATAGGTGAAAACGAAGATGGAACAGTGACTGAAATGGAATCAAGAGATGCCACATTCATTGAGACTGAATTTCCTAAAAGAGGAGATGTTGACCGCACTGTATCTCTTTATGAGACACAGGAACAAGTCAGTGCAGAACAAATTGACAGACCAGAATCGTCTAGGTGTGTCAATCTGAGTGGGAGCCAAGAAAGGTCAACACCAAGACCTGAACAAAGAAAGAAAGATAAGCAAATAGCTCCCGTCAGAAGGAGTAACAGGGAAAGTGTTCCCAAAAGACGCTTTCAAATAGAAGGCGAATCCCTCTTAGTTACTCCAGAAGGGGATGATGAGCCCCGTTCTGTACGAAAAGCCTTGTCAGGTCCTGCAAAAGATGAATGGATGAAAGCTATGGAAGAAGAAATGGACTCAATGAAAAAGAACCAAGTTTGGGTGTTAGTTGATCTTCCAAAAGGGCGTAAAGCCATTGGGAACAAGTGGGTTCTCAAAATTAAAAGAAAAGTGGATGGATCAATTGACAAATACAAGGCTCGATTAGTGGCAAAGGGGTACACACAACAGGAAGGAATAGATTATGAAGATACATTCTCACCTGTTGTGCGTTTCAATTCTATTAGACTTATTCTGGCAATAGTAAACAGTTTAGATCTAGAATTACATCAGATGGATGTAAAAACTGCATTTCTGAATGGTGATCTGGATGAAGAAATCTATATGGAACAACCATTAGGTTTCATTGAAAAAGGAAAAGAAAATAAAGTTTGTAAACTCAAAAGGTCCATTTATGGATTGAAACAGTCATCCAGACAGTGGTATTTGAGGTTCCACAAAGCAATAACCTCATATGACTTCCAAATGATAGAGGAAGACCACTGCGTCTACATTAAGCGGTTTGAGGGTAATTTTGTCATATTATCCTTATATGTAGACGATATACTATTAGCCGGAAATAGTCTAGATTCGTGGTGGCTATTAAAGAATGGCTTTCGTCGAATTTTGAAATGAAAGACATGGGTGAAGCAGAATACATACTTGGAGTTAAAATCCAAAGAAATCGTTCAAAACGAATCCTCTCTCTTTCACAAGAGAATTACATCAACAAGATTCTTGAGCGATTTAACATGAAAGACTGCAATCCCATGAGTACCCCTGTTGCTACTGGAGTGGCTTTGAGTTCTGACATGTGTCCCAAAACCGAATCCGATAAAAAGAAGATGGAAAGAGTTCCATATGCCAGTGCTGTTGGTAGTCTGATGTACGCAATGATGTGTACAAGACCAGACATCTGTTATGCAGTGGGACTGGTGAGCAGATTCCAGTCTAACCCCGGTGAAAAGCATTGGAAAGCAGTGAAGAGGATCTTGAGATACTTAAAGGGCACTTCCAATTATGCACTGTGCTACGAAGGAGGTGACCTGCGTCTTGTTGGGTACTCCGATGCTGATGTAGGCGGAGATGAAGAAGAACGAAGGTCAACTTCAGGTTATACCTTCTTACTCAACAATGGCGCCATATGTTGGAGTAGCAAGAAGCAAACGTGCATTGCCTTACATTCAATGGAAGCTGAGTTTGTGGCATGCACTGCAGCAGTGCAAGAGGCTTTATGGCTGAAGAGATTTATAGAACACCTTGGATTTGGAAACAAGAGTACCAATCCGGTGATGTATACTGTGACAATACTGCAGCCATAGCCTATACTAAAGATCCTAAGTATCACAGCAAAACCAAGCACATTGACATCAAGTATAATTTTGTTAGAGATTACATAGCACAAAAGATTGTTACTGTACAATACATTTCAACCAAATGTATGGTAGCAGATCCTCTGACAAAGCCAATAGGCGAAAAAGTTTTTAAAGAACATGTACAAGCCCTTGGCATACGTAAAGTGTAATATGAATGCTTCATTAATGAAATTATTTTTCGTTATCACTTTATGTGTCTGTCTGAAAGTATACAATGTCTAGTATGTCGTACAGGTTAAAAAGGTTGGCTCTCTCACACGGGCAACCGCCTTTGACACTCAGGTGGAGTGAACAAAGATGAGACATTTGTGTTCACCAGTAAAGCAGCAATGAATGCTGATATGGTAGAGAAGAAACACAAACTTTATGTCGCCTTGACTAAAGTGTAGCAAGTCAAGATGAGATCCACGTTGATAAAGTTGGATCGAAGTTTGGAATCCCACTTCCATAATACCTGTAGCCAGACAACAAACTCTTCAACGTCGACGTCATAACAATGAGCAGAGTTGAAGAATTTGGGTTTAGATACTGAGTGTGTCTGGACCTAAGTCTGTACGGTGTTAATAATAAATCTAAATCGACATACGCTCTTATAGTAAAAGAGTAACACCGTAGCATGTGTTTCATACCACATGTGCTGAGAGAACCGCAAAAGGGAAGCAAGTGAAAGATCCCTGCTTCATTGCTGTGTGAGTCCCAGGGAGGAATTATCCTCCTATTGGTGTCCTTTGACTTTGACAATATCATGAAGATATGTTTCAGTGACTGCTACTTTGGCATATGTCCTATGGTCATGATTGATGCGATCTAAGGTAGTATGCTAAGAAAGCGACTGATTCATTTCAAAGTGATACTTGGGCGAAAGGAAGATTAACTGTGATATACACACCTATGCTAGTGTCTGTGACATGTCCCTTATGACATTTTGTGGTCGTAAGTGTGGATACTAGACATACGAGAAAGGTAATCTGAGTCAACCATTGACTCGAGAGGGATTAGATTTACCGTGAAAAAGTGTATATAAGTAAATCTGGGACATCTGAGGCATAATTTTAAAATTCAAGCTACACAAAGGAGAGGGTGACTTGTGCTGATCCTTTAAAAGGGATTTCTAGTACAAGGACCCAAGCGAAGACGTCATGCCCACGCGGTCACGGCAAAGCACTAAGTATGAAATTGAGGGAAGGTGAAGAGACTAGACCCGCGACATCTAATCCACCAAGTGTGAGTGGGAGATGTAGGAAAATGGGCCAGTCCACCCTTGGTGGATTGGACCCAAGCCCAATTACAATATGGGGTTCTGAAGCAAATAACAAAACATTTGGGTCGAAAATTGCAATTTGCTCCTTTTTAGTTCAAAACGGTTAAATAACCGTGGAGGCAAAATTCAAAAATAGAGACGGTTTTGTCTTCGGTTTCAACCGTCCGAGTGCCCCTTTTTTTTAGTGAGTCATGGGTATGGCATTCAGTTGGTGGTTTTCGTTTTTGTCTCTACACTTTGCTCTCCATTCTTCCCTTCCCTCTAGTCCAGTGTATTTGTTGTGTCTCCCAAATCCGACTCCGTCACTGTGATCGGACCTCCGCGTGGCAACCTGATTACACCGTAGACTCCAGGTATGCCCGAAAACCTTCAGTTGATGATAATTACATTGAACGCATTAAGGCGTTCCCCATCTTCACATATATATATACTACTTTTGGTCGTAATTATAAGACTTCGTTTATAAACTACAAACAAGGTCTTATAATTAAGGATGGAAGTAGCATGTATATATATATATATATCTTGATCCTTGCACCACTCTTTCTTCTTGATCTTTTGAAAAGTAGCTAGGAGTAGTGGAGACGGATCGAACAATTGATCAATGTTGTTATTTCTCAGTGTGCGCGTGTCAATGGGTTTGATTATTTATGTGTTTGAAGATCAATGGATGGACTGAGAAGCCTAACATTACTTGAATTCTAAATACGAGGAAAGAGCCTGGGAAGGTGTGTATACGTATTAATAAGTGGCAACCAAAATCAACAATAAACAAAGCGGATGATATATATATATATATATATATATATATAAATATGGAGTCTTCCCAGGGGTACCGGCCACTCGCTCACGCAACTCTGATCAGTTTAATTTGGTCCAACTTTTGCCAACTCCTCTCTCACTCAATTCTCCCTCATCCTCATTTCATCCCAGTAAAAAATCTTCCCTTCAATGGCCTGGCATAGTTAGTCCCTCGTCTAACAAGAAAAGCGCCAAGTTTAAAAGGATGAGTATATCTATATATATATATATCAGATAACGTTTAAAAGGAAAGCACCAAGTTCCTTCCAAACAGTAGTAGCAATTTTCAAATAATCAACGTAGAAATAAAAAATCCACCGCCATCAATTTTTTTTTGCATCAATTTATTTACTAACCAAAATAAATACTTGTTGTAATTTATGAAAACTTCATTAATGTTCCAAGTTCATAGCTTACAAAATCAGCATTAATTCTAATGTTTTTGAAGATATATAAATATATATCAACTGACAAGTATAGTTCCGGTCCTTAATTAATAGGGTTAGTTGACTAATTTGAATAAATTAAGAAATTTAGTTAAATTAGTTATTAATAACAAATAGGTATTGTCTTCCTAAAATACTCTTATTAATCATATATATTAGCTAGAACTACCATTTCATAGAACATTCAATATGTGCAACTAGTATAAGGATTATCTTGAAAAAAAATAGATAAATATGATAGACAAATTGAATTGAGGTTTTATATTTAGGAACGTCAAACTAGATTTTATATTAAGAATCGGAGATAGTAGTAAATTACCAATTAATTTTCATATTTGTGTTAAAGTCAATTATTTGATTCAAGCTACATAGCTTTGTATAGGAAGCCGTCTGGTGCGAGCATTATCCGGCTTGGGTCTCACGCCCATCATGCGTTATCCTCATTCCCTACATATTATGATGATGTAAATGTAAGTATCTCCATAAAATATATCATCAGTATTATGGTGTGACTTATAATTTCTCTGTGAATTGATATAACATAGAAGAAAAGCATTCCAAATCGTGACGTTCGATGTTATCCCTCCATTCTATATATGCCTGACTCATGTCTGATCGACGAGAAATATCGATCGTGATGAGTGAAGTTTAAGCTTCCCAGGTTTCCTAAAGATTCGGTATGATTGCAGCCACCACACGCGCATATTGTTAACTAAAATTGAAGAAACAAAAAGCGTATATAACCAATCTGATGAATGAATTTCAACTTGATTTACGGGATAAGATTACAGAAGCCAGTAGGTGGGTATTACAACATTTGATCCTATAAATTTCAAGTAATGTAGATAAATGAGGTTACACATCTATGCTAAGGATGTGTTGAGCTAGCTGTCCCTAACTTATTTTAAAAGAAAAAAGAGAAACTACAACAAGTATATGTAATTAAGCTTGCAATCTTCAGAGGAAAGTTTAGTGACAATGGCCAGTTCCTTGTCCAGGAATAGTATTGCAAGGGTTTGGACCGGATGGTGGCATGGGGCCTCTCAGAATCTGCAACAACAAGCCTTCAGGGAATGGCCTTATTGCCTATCCTATTTCCGCACTCCAAAACACAATAGCCAACATGAACAACGCCGCCAACATCATCTTGCTGTAAGAGAGAGCCATTCTGTAAAATTATGAATATAAAACCAGAAAAGCGAAGATCGAGAGAGTCCTGGGATCGGAGAGAATGATAGTTTGTTAGTGATATGGTGGGATCAGTGTGATTGGAACAACGTGTATACATAGGACTGTGCATTGACCAGAGGCTCTCTTGTGGTTTTAAGAAAAGTCTTTAGCTTTATTCCTCGTACGTGTTTTGACGGTTGAAAGCAAAATTTCTGGGCGAAGAATGTTGAAAACTGATTAAATCAATATTGAACGGATCAACTTACAGTAAGTTTTACTCCAAATACACATCTGCGCGGAAAGTGCTGCATTTTAATTTCGTTTACTACAAAAGAAAAGGTTCGAATGAGTTGCGATCTAAGCCAAAACTCCAAACAATATTTGGTTTTAATTATTAATTACTAATAATATTTAATTATAACCTGAGAGTACTTAATATTATTTTTCTAAGAGATAAATACAGAGTTTTGTCCCTGCAAGTTTGGGTCGTGGGAGATTTCGCAGTAAAAGCCGCTTATGAATACAATAGGAAGGGTCAAAGGAGCCGTATCACAAACGTATGCCGTATCAATATATCTCAGGAGTGTTTCTCAAGTGAATCTCATGCTAGAAAAAAATGAATAAATTCTTTGTTTTTTTCCTTGTGATTCTCAAGTCAGAAGGGTTTTCCCCCCATTTGTTCCACATTCCACAATGTTGGGACGGCATATTCCCAAGCTGAATACAAGGAATTCAAAAACAAGGAAGTTATGTCAGGGCCAATTGTATGGAAGTCGAATTATATTACAAGAACACACTAAGTGACTCAGATTATACGACTTCTTTAATTAATTATATACTCCCTCTCATTCTTAACATAGAAGCTAGCTAGTTGATAAGTTAGATTTGATTCTAAATATAATACTTTAATTTATCTTCTCTTCTATTTTTATCAGTTTTTTCAAAACCAATTTATTTAACTTTTTTAATTTATCCTTGCCATTTATATATACACTCTTTAATTTCTATATATTCTATGTATATACTTATGTTTTATTTCTATAAGCTGCTACGGGACGGAAGCTACTTATGCAAGTTCGTTTCTTATTCTACTTAACCTTATCAACGGGTTTCTATTGACTCCTGAATTTAGAGCAAGTTTTACTTTGTGATTCAGCCTTTGTTTGAAGATTAAATGGAGAAGCCTCGGGTCACTTGAATTCTAAATACCTAAAGGAGGAAGCATAAAGGAAAATTTGTACTGAGTGGTGGCAACGTAACAAATCAACGGTAAGCAAATGGAATACCTCTCGTCAATGCTCATTCCTTCATCGCCATCTTATTTGAATAAAACGTTCTGTTTTAACTCATATATAATATGAATGGTGCTTCCCATATATCGTCTATGGTTGGTATAGCTAGTCCGTCCTCCAAGAGTCTTTCAGTCCACAGTCACGATGCTATCTTTTTGTTTTACCAACTTTTCGAGTTCCGTGGTTTGGCTGTAAGAATTTAATATTTTGAAAATGTATTACTCTTCCGGTCCTAAATATAAGGATTTTATATTTAGGACCGGAGGAGTATTTTCTTTGCGATAGCATTAAACTGTTGACAGACAAAACAAATTTTTAAAAAAAACAAATTTAAAAAACGAATTTAACAAAAAAAGCTAACATTAAATTAGTATCATAGTGTTCAATTACCATTGATGGAACATGCGCATCCATCGCCATCATAAAATTCTAAATATGACGGTAGCTCAATATTATATATATAATTATGTTATCGTAATTGATTGCGAATATTCTTAACCTAAGGAAATATGAGATTGTGACTCCATTGAGCTCTTTCATTTATTTTACATGAACATATAGATAACGTTTAGAAGCAAAACACCGAGTTCTTTTACTAAGTAGCAGATTTCAAATGATCAAAGTAAAACATTCATTTTTATCTATAAAAATACCACTAATCAATTTATTTTTTTTATATTGGTTTAATATTTATTAACCTGCATGACCGGCATTAAAAAGTTCTTGAAAAAGGAGAAGGGAAAAATAAAACAAAAGAAAAACAGCAGCTAATAAGCCATATTGGGGCTATATATATATATCCTCAAGAATCAAGTGAGAGCAGTGAAAAGGTGTTTGTGTGATGAGGATGACTTCTGGTATGAGTAATTTCTATATATCCCAATCTCTGTAGGGTCTCTGATGGTATATAGTAATGGCTTGTTTCATGGAGTTTTCATATTAATGGCTTCAAATTAGATTAAAGGAGTTTGAGTACAACTTAATCTTACTAATAAAACCAAGTTGCTGCTGGCAGACTTCAAGCCCTGTTTGATTGCGAGAGAGTTATAGTTGAAGGAAATGAAAAGTATAGCCAATCTGAAACCGTAACTTCGATTAACTTCATTTCCGGAATAACATCACAGAAGCCAGTATTACAATTTATTCCGTAATTATTACAAATGACTGAGGATAAACTAAGTTGTCCCTTTTTTTATTATTACAAGAGGAATGTGAGTTTTGAGAGTCTTCAGAAATAGCAAGCTAAGGTTGGTGACAGTGACCAGTTCCTCGTCCAGGAATAGTGTTGCAAGGGTTGGGAGAGGGTGGTCCGTCGCCCCTTTTAAGAATCTGCAACAAGAAGCCTTCTGGGAATGGCCTCATTGCTGATCCTACTTCTGCACTCCAAACCACAATGGCCAACATGAACAACGCCCTCAACATCATCTTCCTGTAAGAGAAACCCATCTCTCTGCAATTAAAACTATGAATAAACCTGAACAAAAAATATTATCTTTATTTTGCACTTCTCGAGACGCACTATATATCCTTGTGTTTTTCTTGCGTATAGAGTTTTGGAAGAGAATGAGAGTTAATCTGCGATATATATAGAAGTAGCAGTGGGCACAACAGTACGGAAATGGATTAACTTGATTTCTCGTGGCTTGAAGGTTGAAAACTAAAGTTCTTGGCTAAAAACTAATTAAGCGAAATATTGAATGGATCAACTTACGGTAACTTTTACGCCAAACACCCATCTACGAAGAAGCTGCTGGATTGAAATTTTTTTATTTGAGTCAGATCTCTAAACAATATTTATAGTACTAATTAATATTATTTCTCTTTAGAAATATAAGTAGTTAATTTAGTCCTTGTGGGAGATTTCGTAGCAAACTGCAAAAGCCGCTTATGAATCACGATATGAAGGGTAATAAATATCTTCCAATTTTAGTCAAGTGTTTCTCAAGTCATAGAACTTTTTCTAAAGAAAACGTAGCTTTTGTTTATTAAATTAAAGTTGTCGTTAATTTAGGTTAAAAGTTGATGTTTTTTATCATTAAAATTGACCATAATTTTAAGAACTATTTTTTTAGTGTACAAATTACAATAAACTAGACTCAAATTGACTGCAACTCCAAGGACAGTAAACTATTTTTTTTTCATTTGTTTATTCTTAGCTTCAAAACGTTGAAACTAAATGGCATGATGGGAAGATGAATGCAGGGAATTGTTTTAGCGGGAAGGTTTTGGGTCAATGGTAGGCAGTCAAATTGAAGAACACAATAAACTGGGATTGCACATTTCACTGCGACTTACTCATATGGCTAATGTTACGAACATAAAATAAACAAATTAGTTGGGATTTCCAGCTTTGTCGAAGACCAACCATGCATTTTGGTCTTAATTTATTATTATTATTTTTCTTTTCGTGGGGAGTTCTTAATTCATTACTTTATTTTATTTTTGCTTTCGCTTTCGCTTTTACTTTGCAATCCAAATTATCTCTGCATATTTTTCAGATTAAAAATATTGTTTTAAATAACTTTGTTCACTTCGGATCGGGAGCCCATCAATAAAGAATGCATTCTGATTCTACTCATCATTCCTTTAATTTTCGTAGATTGTTTAGATTTAATTTGAATGGTGTAAACTTCATATATTTACTTTCCAAACCAAAATGTTTTTTTTTTTTTACAACTCGCAGTTAAAAACCTTTTTTTTTTTTTTATCTCATTCCATATTTGTCTTGGAATGAAATAAAATAACGACATATATTCAATCTACGTGAATGGTTTACATGTCTGATGTATACAAATTGGTAATACACTTATAATTAGAAGCATGCATACAAAGTGTGTGTGTGTGTGTGTCTTGTATGCATAAAAAGTGAGCAGTAGTTTGTCTTCAAATTTTATAATATAAACTACATCTTCTTTTTAATATACAAGCTGCTTAACTAATTTGAACAGATTAAAAAAATTAATTAAGTTAGTAATATATAATAAATATAAGTTGATTTTTCTAAAGTATCCTTTTTAATTATGACCATCCTTGAATAGAAGCCTCTTGACATGTGTAATCAATAGAGATACTTTAAAAAATGAATTATAAATTTAAAAATAAAATGGATTGATGTCTTTTATTTAGGAGTAAATTTAATCCCTAACTAGCTCTTATATATTAAGGACCAAAAATAATATTTTATTATTTCATTCAAATTAATTAACATGCAGTTTGTCAGATGGAATCGGGATGCTATTTTTGAAAAAAATTGATTGAAAATGAAAACTATTGAAATTGGCTATAATCAAATTAACGCAGAGAGAGATTGATTTGCACAGCACGGTATTGTTAATTGTCAGTAATTTGCAACATGGATTCACATTTCTTGTTACATACCAACAGTTTCAGAAGTACGCCTGATAGATATTAATTAATTAAGCTCTAGCCTTTAAAATTTAAAAAAAAAAAAAAAAAGATTCCTGCATTCATATTGATGAATGCCGTCTTAAAATGAAATGTTGGTGATGATTTGGTTCTTGGTCGAACAAAATCTTGGCGATCAAATACGATTGTGAACTTCGCCATTCAAATCGCAATTGCATGAACATCATAAATTCATCCAAATTATTTATAACCCTCCCCATCCAGACACACATGTCAATAAACAAAAATTAAAAAGTAGTAGTTGTGCGTCTGAATTTTTTTTCCTCTTATTTTGCCCATTATTAAGGGAGTTGCATTAGAGTCTACCATCACGTATGGGAAAAATAGGTTTTTAAACAGTAAAGCACGCTAACTAGTAGTACTGGAGAAGTTAAAATGAAACATAATTTTATTTTATTCTGTCATTAGCTATATATCAAACATTATTACATGGAATAAAGATACACTGAAGACACACGTACGTATAGGGGCGCGAAAATAAATAATTAAAAGTAAAGAACACAGCATAATCGATACATGTACATAGAGAGAGTAATGCGTATGAGCATAAGATAGAATTAATTAATTAATTAGCAGCAAAATGATGAGGAGGAGAAGGAGAAGGAGAAGGAGCGAGGGAAAGAGGAGGCTGAGCAGCCACGTTCACGCGCTTCATGGTGCAGACTCCGCTGTGGGGGGGTAAGTAGGAATGGTCTTGCATGGGTTTGGACCCGGAGGCGGGCCACCTCGTTTTAGCGACTCCACCACGACTAATGGCCTCGCTTCTCCAACTTCCACTAACCCTAACACCACCATTACACACAATACCGCAACGCTCACCAACTTACTCATCTCCATTTTGATTATAGCAGATCAGTATAGTTCTGGGGGATCACAGATCTGTTAATGAAGCTCTTGGTTTTTTTGAGCAACGGGATGAGTATGCTAGCTGCTTTCATAGATGCCTATTTATACTAGTTTTTTCTTACTGTATATCTTCAAGCTCGTCGGCATCTTTATTCTGACTCCTGCCTTTAAGTAGACTAAGATTTTTACCTGGAAACTCCGCTACTATGACTCAGCCTCTGTTTAATTTGAAGATTGATGATGGAATTCAAAATTTAGAATGAAAATATATAAAAAAGCACAGTAAGGTAAGCATATATATATGAAGGAGTCTTGCCACGACACCACTCAGCCGCTCACGCTAGTCTCATATATGTTTGGCTAACTCACACCATCCCACAGAAACTTGTGTGCGCCAACTCTCGGAAGTCTCAGTATACTTGTCAAGACCGTTCCATTTCAAACGGGTTTGTTTTCAATGCATTTACTTTGATGAACTGGGCTCCATTTCAATTCATCCGTATCATCATCCTACTTGGAAAACCTCGTATTCTTCTATACATTCGTATTTGTATATGTATTTAAAGTCAAGGCATTGACTCGGGAAGGGAGAAAAAAAAGAAGAAGAAAAGCTGGCTTAACTTAGGTCTCCGGAGTCCTCGTACGAACCATCGTGTCATGTTATATACACTGTTCAGCTTCCTCGTTATGTTTATTGCGGATGGTACTGTTGGCCTCCATTCGTTTGACAGCCTCCAGTGTCTACAACGAAGGAACATATATCTCTCTTCAGTTAGGTTGCTTAATTGGTCAATTACCCCCAAGAAATTTTTTTTGGGGGGGGGGGGGATTCTAGTTCGTGTGTTTAAAACGAGGATTTCATTCCTTGTTCCAGGAGGGTCAAGCACATTATAGAGACAACTTTCTTTTATATTTTCAAAACCAACATTTTAATGTGTACTACTATCTCTAATTTTTAATATAAAAATTAATTTGACTTTTAATTTGATCCTAAATATAAGACTCCAATCTACTTTGTCTATCATATTTATCTATTTTTTTCAAAGTAATCATTGTAGTAGTTGTACACGATAAAGATTCAATCAAATGATAGTTTTAATTAATACATATGATTGGCAAAAATATTTTAAGGAATGCAACACTTATTTATTATAAATAACTAACATAACAAACTTTTTAAATACTTAAATTAGTGAACTAGCTCTTATATTAAGCATAGGAGATAACATTATTATTTTCAGTCAACAGTAGAGGCAGGGGATTAGCAGAAATAGCCCCGAGTTTTTTCTTTTCTTTTTTAAACTACTCTATATGTTTATATGACCTCCAACACTTGTACGCCAACTTTATGGTATATATGTGTTTCTCCCAGAATAAAATGCTGTATATCTTTAATCACTAGCCTATGATCGATCTCTCTACTGTGATAAATTATTTTGTAATTATGTGCTGAATGAAGTGAGAGAAAAATATCATACAGGCAGCTGCTTTTCTGTTGTTGGTTAAAGTAACTTGAATTAATTTTGTCATCAATGAAAGAAAATATGACAAAGTGTGGTTAACTTTGGGGTTGACTGAATCCTTTCTTAAAGGGTGATAAATAGTTTTAAAATACTTAAAAAGAAAAGACCTTCACTATCATCTCTCTATACAGTGGGGACTCCACATGCATCCAGTCATACTTAACACATTACATCACCTCTTTACATATATACCATATTTTAACTAGCTAATGACATTTTAATATCTCTAACAAATTTCACATTAGAACTTTGACACTGGCAAATCTTTTTTTAGGCTAAACCACGGGTATCAAGACACTATCAAATATAAATATAAACTTTTTTTCTAACAAGGAATTCAGACGTTAGTTTATCACTACATGGGATATAGTCCATTCAGCTGGGCATACATCCCAGCATCATCTGGATCTGTCCTCATCAAACTCTATTTATTAGGGGAGAGGCCAATATCCAGGTACTGTAGCCCATTAGACCAGAAATTTAAGAGCCCAACAAAAACTTGATGCGCGTGGCGTGAGTGGCCCATTATCTTCCATC